>NW_027369432.1:0-42765 GCF_046119375.1 Phyllobates terribilis
CATCACCCCCCTCCATATATCACATATAATACACTGTATACATCACCCCCCTCTATATATATATCACATATAATACACTGTATACATCACCCTAATCTATATATATATATCACATATAATACACTGTATACATCACCCTCCTCTATATATATATCACATATAATACACTGTATACATCACCCTCCTCTATATATATATATATATCACATATAATACACTGTATACATCACCCTCCTCTATATATATATATCACATATAATACACTGTATACATCACCCTCCTCTATATATATATATATCACATATAATACACTGTATACATCACCCTCCTCTATATATATATATCACATATAATACACTGTATACATCACCCTCCTCTATATATATATATCACATATAATACACTGTATACATCACCCTCCTCTATATATATATATACACATATAATACACTGTATACATCACCCTCCTCTATATATATATATCACATATAATACACTGTATACATCACCCCCCTATATAAATATCACATATAATACACTGTATACATCACCCCCATCTATATATATATATCACATATAATACACTGTATACATCACCCCCCTCTATATATATATCACATATAATACACTGTATACATCACCCTCCTCTCTATATATATATATATATTATTATATATATATATCACATATAATACACTGTATACATCACCCTCCTCTTATATATATATATCACATATAATACACTGTATACATCACCCTCCTCTATATATATATATATATATATATCACATATAATACACTGTATACATCACCCCCCTCATATATATATATATATCACATATAATACACTGTATACATCACCCTCCTCTATATATATATATATATCACATATAATACACTGTATACATCACCCTCCTCTATATATATATATATATATATATCACATATAATACACTGTATACATCACCCTCCTCTATATATATATATATATATATATATATATATATATATATATATATCACATATAATACACTGTATACATCACCCTCCTCTATATATCACATATAATACACTGTATACATCACCCTCCTCTATATATATCACATATAATACACTGTATACATCACCCCCTCTATATATATCACATATAATACACTGTATACATCACCCTCCTCATATATATATCACATATAATACACTGTATACATCACCCTCCTCTATATATATATATCACATATAATACACTGTATACATCACCCTCCTCTATATATATATCACATATAATACACTGTATACATCACCCTCCTCTATATATATATCACATATAATACACTGTATACATCACCCCCCTCTATATATATATCACATATAATACACTGTATACATCACCCCCCTCTATATATATCACATATAATACACTGTATACATCACCCCCTCTATATATATATCACATATAATACACTGTATACATCACCCTCCTCTATATATATATCACATATAATACACTGTATACATCACCCCCTCTATATATATATATATATATATCACATATAATACACTGTATACATCACCCTCCTCTATATATATATCACATATAATACACTGTATACATCACCCCCTCTATATATCACATATAATACACTGTATACATCACCCTCCTCTATATATATATCACATATAATACACTGTATACATCACCCTCCTCTATATATATCACATATAATACACTGTATACATCACCCCCCTCTATATATATCACATATAATACACTGTATACATCACCCCCCTCTATATATATCACATATAATACACTGTATACATCACCCTCCTCTATATATATATATCACATATAATACACTGTATACATCACCCTCCTCTATATATATATATCACATATAATACACTGTATACATCCCCTCCTCTATATATATATATATATATATATATCACATATAATACACTGTATACATCACCCTCCTCTATATATATCACATATAATACACTGTATACATCACCCTCCTCTATATATATCACATATAATACACTGTATACATCACCCTCCTCTATATATATCACATATAATACACTGTATACATCACCCCCCTCTATATATATATATCACATATAATACACTGTATACATCACCCTCCTCTATATATATATCACATATAATACACTGTATACATCACCCTCCTCTATATATATCACATATAATACACTGTATACATCACCCTCCTCTATATATATCACATATAATACACTGTATACATCACCCCCGCTCTATATATATCACATATAATACACTGTATACATCACCCCCGCTCTATATATATCACATATAATACACTGTATACATCACCCTCCTCTATATATATCACATATAATACACTGTATACATCACCCTCCTCTATATATATCACATATAATACACTGTATACATCACCCTCCTCTATATATATCACATATAATACACTGTATACATCACCCTCCTCTATATATATCACATATAATACACTGTATACATCACCCTCCTCTATATATATCACATATAATACACTGTATACATCACCCCCTCTATATATATATATCACATATAATACACTGTATACATCACCCCCTCTATATATATATATCACATATAATACACTGTATACATCACCCTCCTCTATATATATCACATATAATACACTGTATACATCACCCTCCTCTATATATATATATATATATATCACATATAATACACTGTATACATCACCCTCCTCTATATATATATATATATATATCACATATAATACACTGTATACATCACCCCCGCTCTATATATATCACATATAATACACTGTATACATCACCCCCTCTATATATATATATCACATATAATACACTGTATACATCACCCTCCTCTATATATATATATCACATATAATACACTGTATACATCACCCTCCTCTATATATATATATCACATATAATACACTGTATACATCACCCCCTCTATATATCACATATAATACACTGTATACATCACCCCCTCTATATATCACATATAATACACTGTATACATCACCCTCCTCTATATATATATATCACATATAATACACTGTATACATCACCCTCCTCTATATATATATATCACATATAATACACTGTATACATCACCCCCTCTATATATCACATATAATACACTGTATACATCACCCTCCTCTATATATATATCACATATAATACACTGTATACATCACCCCATCTATATATCACATATAATACACTGTATATATATATATATATATGACCCCTGTAGATCACCCCCCACACAGCCGTCTCTCACCTGAGGATGGCGCTGTCCCCCTGGCGCACCGTCACGTTGTCCATGGCTTTGGGGAAGCCGGCGTCCCCGCTCCGCACCGGCACTCCTGCGGGCAGAAGAAAGAGTAGCCTGAGACACAGGGCGAGCAGCCACCTCCAGGGGGCGACGACCCCCAGCATCCTTCCCCCGCCCGAGCAGACACAGCGCAGAGAACAGCGACCGGGGCCCCCGAGGCTCCCAGCGCTACATGTCTCCACAGCCGGGAGCGAGGGCGAGTGAGACCTGCCCGCTCTGCGCTCCACTGCCGCCTGCTGCTGCTGCTGATGAATCCGGCCCCGCCCATATCCCCGCCTCCAGATCGCGGACCCCGCCTACACTCCGCCTTTACAGCGCACAGCACGCCCACACCACGCCTCTATATTTTTAATATATATATATATATATATATCGGGCCCCGCCCCCATAGCACAGGAAACGCCCACATCCAGCCTTCAGAGCGCTGGGCACGCCTCCATCACACGCAGACCCGCCCCCTCCCAGCTCTTTCACCGCCCAGCGCTTTTACGTCACGGTTCTGCGCACTGTATACTGTATATATAACCTGTATACCTCATCTATATACACTGTACACATCCCCTGTATCTATATACTCTATACACCCCTGTACACACTGTATATATAACCTGTACACCTGATCTATATACACTGTACACATCTCCTGTATCTATATACTCTATACACCCCTGTACACACTGTATATATAACCTGTATACCTCATCTATATACACTGTACACATCCCCTGTATCTATATACTCTATACACCCCTGTACACACTGTATATATAACCTGTATACCTCATCTATATACACTGTACACATCCCCTGTATCTATATACTCTATACACCCCTGTACACACTGTATATATAACCTGTATACCTCATCTATATACACTGTACACATCCCCTGTATCTATATACTCTATACACCCCTGTACACACTGTATATATAACCTGTATACCTGATCTATATACACTGTACACATCCCCTGTATCTATATACTCTATACACCCCTGTACACACTGTATATATAACCTGTATACCTGATCTATATACACTGTACACATCCCCTGTATCTATATACTCTATACATCCCTGTACACACTGTATATATAACCTGTACACCTGATCTATATACACTGTACACATCTCCTGTATCTATATACTCTATACACCCCTGTACACACTGTATATATAACCTGTATACCTGATCTATATACACTGTACTCATCCCCTGTATCTATATACTCTATACACCCCTGTACACACTGTATATATAACCTGTATACCTGATCTATATACACTGTACACATCCCCTGTATCTAACTCCTATACATCCCCTGTATACACTGTATATAATAACCTGTATACCTGATCTATATACACTGTACACATCCCCTGTATCTATATACTCTATACATCCCTGTATACACTGTATATATAACCTGTATACCTGATCTATATACACTGTACACATCCCCTGTATCTATATACTCTATACACCCCTTTACACACTGTATATAACCTGTATACCTGATCTATATACACTGTACACATCCCCTGTATCTATATACTCTATACATCCCTGTACACACTGTATATATAACCTGTATACCTGATCTATATACACTGTACACATCCCCTGTATCTATATACTCTATACATCCCTGTATACACTGTATATATAACCTGTACACCTGATCTATATACACTGTACACATCCCCTGTATCTATATACTCTATACACCCCTGTATACACTGTATATATAACCTGTATACCTGATCTATATACACTGTACACATCTCCTGTATCTATATACTCTATACACCCCTGTACACACTGTATATATAACCTGTATACCTGATCTATATATACTGTACACATCCCCTGTATCTATATACTCTATACACCCCTGTACACACTGTATATATAACCTGTATACCTGATCTATATACACTGTACACATCCCCTGTATCTATATACTCTATACACCCCTGTATACACTGTATATATAACCTGTACACCTGATCTATATACACTGTACACATCTCCTGTATCTATATACTCTATACATCCCTGTATACACTGTATATATAACCTGTACACCTGATCTATATACACTGTACACATCCCCTGTATCTATATACTCTATACATCCCTGTACACACTGTATATATAACCTGTACACCTGATCTATATACACTGTACACATCTCCTGTATCTATATACTCTATACACCCCTGTACACACTGTATATATAACCTGTATACCTGATCTATATACACTGTACACATCCCCTGTATCTATATACTCTATACATCCCTGTACACACTGTATATATAACCTGTACACCTGATCTATATACACTGTACACATCTCCTGTATCTATATACTCTATACACCCCTGTACACACTGTATATATAACCTGTACACCTGATCTATATACACTGTACACATCTCCTGTATCTATATACTCTATACACCCCTGTACACACTGTATATATAACCCATATACCTGATCTATATACACTGTACACATCTCCTGTATGTATATACTCTATACATCCCTGTACACACTGTATATATAACCTGTATACCTGATCTATATACACTGTACACATCCCCTGTATCTATATACTCTATACATCCCTGTATACACTGTATATATAACCTGTATACCTGATCTATATACACTGTACACATCCCCTGTATCTATATACTCTATACATCCCTGTACACACTGTATATATAACCTGTATACCTGATCTATATACACTGTACACATCTCCTGTATCTATATACTCTATACACCCCTGTACACACTGTATATATAACCTGTATACCTGATCTATATACACTGTACACATCTCCTGTATCTATATACTCTATACACCCCCTGTACACACTGTATATATAACCTGTATACCTGATCTATATACACTGTACACATCTCCTGTATCTATATACTCTATACACCCCTGTACACACTGTATATATAACCCATATACCTGATCTATATACACTGTACACATCTCCTGTATCTATATACTCTATACACCCCTGTACACACTGTATATATAACCTGTATACCTGATCTATATACACTGTACACATCCCCTGTATCTATATACTCTATACACCCCTGTACACACTGTATATATAACCTGTATACCTGATCTATATACACTGTACACATCCCCTGTATCTATATACTCTATACATCCCTGTACACACAGTATATATAACCTGTATACCTGATCTATATACACTGTACACATCTCCTGTATCTATATTCTCTATACACCCCTGTATACACTGTATATATAACCTGTATACCTGATCTATATACACTGTACACATCCCCTGTATCTATATACTCTATACACCCCTGTATACACTGTATATATAACCTGTATACCTGATCTATATACACTGTACACATCTCCTGTATCTATATACTCTATACACCCTGTATACACTGTATATATAACCTGTACACCTGATCTATATACACTGTACACATCTCCTGTATCTATATACTCTATACACCCCTGTACACACTGTATATATAACTGTATACCTGATCTATATACACTGTACACATACCCTGTATCTATATACTCTATACATCCCTGTACACACTGTATATATAACCTGTATACCTGATCTATATACACTGTACACATCCCCTGTATCTATATACTCTATACCTCCCTGTACACACTGTATATATAACCTGTATACCTGATCTATATACACTGTACACATCTCCTGTATCTATATACTCTATACACCCCTGTATATATAACCTGTATACCTGATCTATGTACACTGTACACATCCCCTGTATCTATATACTCTATACACCCCTGTATATATAACCTGTATACCTGATCTATGTACACTGTACACATCCCCTGTATCTATATACTCTATACCTCCCTGTACACACTGTATATATAACCTGTATACCTGATCTATATACACTGTATACATCCCCTGTATCTATATACTCTATACACCCTGTACACACTGTATATATAACCTGTATACCTGATCTATATACACTGTATACATCCCCTGTATCTATATACTCTATACACCCCTGTATATATAACCTGTATACCTGATCTATGTACACTGTACACATCCCCTGTATCTATATACTCTATACACCCCTGTATATATAACCTGTATACCTGATCTATGTACACTGTACACATCCCCTGTATCTATATACTCTATACACCCCTGTATATATAACTGTATACCTGATCTATATACACTGTACACATACCCTGTATCTATATACTCTATACATCCCTGTACACACTGTATATATAACCTGTATACCTGATCTATATACACTGTACACATCCCCTGTATCTATATACTCTATACCTCCCCTGTACACACTGTATATATAACCTGTATACCTGATCTATATACACTGTACACATCCCCTGTATCTATATACTCTATACACCCCTGTACACACTGTATATATAACCTGTATACCTGATCTATGTACACTGTACACATCTCCTGTATCTATATACTCTATACATCCCTTGTACACTCTGTATATATAACCTGTATACCTGATCTATATACACTGTACACATCTCCTGTATCTATATACTCTATACCTCCCTGTACACACTGTATATATAACCTGTATACCTGATCTATATACACTGTACACATCTCCTGTATCTATATACTCTATACACCCCTGTACACACTGTATATATAACCTGTATACCTGATCTATATACACTGTACACATCTCCTGTATCTATATACTCTATACACCCTGTACACACTGTATATATAACCTGTATACCTCATCTATATACACTGTACACATCCCCTGTATCTATATACTCTATACACCCCTGTACACGCTGTATATATAACCTGTACACCTGATCTATATACACTGTACACATCTCCTGTATCTATATTCTCTATACATCCCTGTATACACTGTATATATAACCTGTATACCTGATCTATATACACTGTACACATCCCCTGTATCTATATACTCTATACACCCCTGTACACACTGTATATATAACCTGTATACCTGATCTATATACACTGTACACATCCCCTGTATCTATATACTCTATACACCCCTGTACACACTGTATATATAACCTGTATACCTGATCTATATACACTGTACACATCCCCTGTATCTATATACTCTATACACCCCTGTACACACTGTATATATAACCTGTATACCTGATCTATATACACTGTACACATCCCCTGTATCTATATACTCTATACACCCCTGTACACACTGTATATATAACCTGTATACCTGATCTATATACACTGTACACATCCCCTGTATCTATATACTCTATACACCCCTGTACACACTGTATATATAACCTGTACACCTGATCTATATACACTGTACACATCTCCTGTATCTATATACTCTATACATCCCTGTATACACTGTATATATAACCTGTATACCTGATCTATATACACTGTACACTTCTCCTGTATCTATATACTCTATACACCCCTGTATACACTGTATATATAACCTGTATACCTAATCTATATACACTGTACACATCTCCTGTATCTATATACTCTATACATCCCTGTATACACTGTATATATAACCTGTATACCTGATCTATATACACTGTACACATCTCCTGTATCTATATACTCTATACACCCCTGTACACACTGTATATATAACCTGTATACCTGATCTATATACACTGTACACATCCCCTGTATCTATATACTCTATACATCCCTGTACACACTGTATATATAACCTGTATACCTGATCTATATACACTGTACACATCTCCTGTATCTATATACTCTATACACCCCTGTACACACTGTATATATAACCTGTATACCTGATCTATATACACTGTACACATCCCCTGTATCTATATACTCTATACACCCCTGTATACACTGTATATATAACCTGTATACCTGATCTATATACACTGTACACATCTCCTGTATCTATATACTCTATACATCCCTGTATACACTGTATATATAACCTGTATACCTGATCTATATACACTGTACACATCCCCTGTATCTATATACTCTATACACCCCTGTACACACTGTATATATAACCTGTATACCTGATCTATATACACTGTACACATCCCCTGTATCTATATACTCTATACACCCCTGTACACGCTGTATATATAACCTGTACACCTGATCTATATACACTGTACACATCCCCTGTATCTATATACTCTATACACCCCTGTACACACTGTATATATAACCTGTACACCTGATCTATATACACTGTACACATCTCCTGTATCTATATACTCTATACATCCCTGTATACACTGTATATATAACCTGTATACCTGATCTATATACACTGTACACATCTCCTGTATCTATATACTCTATACACCCCTGTACACACTGTATATATAACCTGTATACCTGATCTATATACACTGTACACATCCCCTGTATCTATATACTCTATACACCCCTGTACACACTGTATATATAACCTGTACACCTGATCTATATACACTGTACACATCTCCTGTATCTATATACTCTATACATCCCTGTATACACTGTATATATAACCCGTATACCTGATCTATATACACTGTACACATCCCCTGTATCTATATACTCTATACACCCCTGTACACACTGTATATATAACCTGTATACCTGATCTATATACACTGTACACATCCCCTGTATCTATATACTCTATACACCCCTGTACACACTGTATATATAACCTGTACACCTGATCTATATACACTGTACACATCCACTGTATCTATATACTCTATACACCCCTGTACACACTGTATATATAACCTGTATACCTGATCTATATACACTGTACACATCCCCTGTATCTATATACTCTATACACCCCTGTACACACAGTATATATAACCTGTATACCTGATCTATATACACTGTACACATCCCCTGTATCTATATACTCTATACACCCCTGTACACACTGTGTATATAACCTGTATACCTGATCTATATACACTGTACACATCTCCTGTATCTATATACTCTATACACCCCTGTACACACTGTATATATAACCTGTATACCTGATCTATATACACTGTACACATCCCCTGTATCTATATACTCTATACACCCCTGTACACACTGTGTATATAACCTGTATACCTGATCTATATACACTGTACACATCCCCTGTATCTATATACTCTATACTCCCCTGTACACACTGTATATATAACCTGTATACCTGATCTATATACACTGTACACATCCCCTGTATCTATATACTCTATACTCCCCTGTACACACTGTATATATAACCTGTATACCTGATCTATATACACTGTACACATCCCCTGTATCTATATACTCTATACACCCCTGTACACACTGTATATATAACCTGTACACCTGATCTATATACACTGTACACATCCCCTGTATCTATATACTCTATACTCCCCTGTACACACTGTATATATAACCTGTATACCTGATCTATATACACTGTACACATCTCCTGTATCTATATACTCTATACACCCCTGTACACACTGTATATATAACCTGTATACCTGATCTATATACACTGTACACATCCCCTGTATCTATATACTCTATACACCCCTGTACACACTGTATATATAACCTGTATACCTGATCTATATACACTGTACACATCCCCTGTTTCTATATACTCTATACATCCCTGTACACACTGTATATATAACCTGTATACCTGATCTATATACACTGTACACATCTCCTGTATCTATATACTGTATACACCCCTGTACACACTGTATATATAACCTGTATACCTGATCTATATACACTGTACACATCCCCTGTATCTATATACTCTATACACCCCTGTACACACTGTATATATAACCTGTATACCTGATCTATATACACTGTACACATCTCCTGTATCTATATACTGTATACACCCCTGTACTCACTGTATATATAACCTGTATACCTGATCTATATACACTGTACACATCCCCTGTATCTATATACTCTATACACCCCTGTACACACTGTATATATAACCTGTATACCTGATCTATATACACTGTACACATCCCCTGTATCTATATACTCTATACACCCCTGTACACACTGTATATATAACCTGTATACCTGATCTATATACACTGTACACATCCCCTGTATCTATATACTCTATACATCCCTGTACACACTGTATATATAACCTGTATACCTGATCTATATACACTGTACACATCTCCTGTATCTATATACTCTATATACCCCTGTACACAGTGTATATATAACCTGTATACCTGATCTTTATACACTGTACACATCCCGTGTATCTATATACTCTATACACCCCTGTACACACTGTATATATAACCTGTATACCTGATCTATATACACTGTACACATCCCCTGTATCTATATACTCTATACTCCCCTGTACACACAGTATATATAACCTGTATACCTGATCTATATACACTGTACACATCTCCTGTATCTATATACTCTATACACCCCTGTACACACTGTATATATAACCTGTATACCTGATCTATATACACTGTACACATACCCTGTATCTATATACTCTATACATCCCTGTACACACTGTATATATAACCTGTATACCTAATCTATATACACTGTACACTTCTCCTGTATCTATATACTCTATACACCCCTGTACACACTGTATATATTACCTGTATACCTGATCTATATACACTGTACACATCTCCTGTATCTATATACTCTATACACCCCTGTACACACTGTATATATAACCTGTATACCTGATCTATATACACTGTACACATCCCCTGTATCTATATACTCTATACACCCCTGTACACACTGTATATATAACCTGTATACCTGATCTATATACACTGTACACATCCCCTGTATCTATATACTCTATACACCCCTGTACACACTGTATATATAACCTGTATACCTGATCTATATACACTGTACACTTCTCCTGTATCTATATACTCTATACACCCCTGTACACACTGTATATATAACCTGTATACCTGATCTATATACACTGTACACATCCCCTGTATCTATATACTCTATACACCCCTGTACACACTGTATATATAACCTGTATACCTGATCTATATACACTGTACACATCCCCTGTATCTATATACTCTATACACCCCTGTACACACTGTATATATAACCTGTATACCTGATCTATATACACTGTACACTTCTCCTGTATCTATATACTCTATACACCCCTGTACACACTGTATATATAACCTGTATACCTGATCTATATACACTGTACACATCCCCTGTATCTATATACTCTATACACCCCTGTACACACTGTATATATAACCTGTACACCTGATCTATATACACTGTACACATCTCCTGTATCTATATACTCTATACATCCCTGTATACACTGTATATATAACCTGTATACCTGATCTATATACATTGTACACATCCCCTGTATCTATATACTCTATACACCCCTGTACACACTGTATATATAACCTGTACACCTGATCTATATACACTGTACTCATCCCCTGTATCTATATACTCTATACATCCCTGTATACACTGTATATATAACCTGTATACCTGATCTATATACACTGTACACATCTCCTGTATCTATATACTCTATACACCCCTGTACACACTGTATATATAACCTGTATACCTGATCTATATACACTGTACACATCCCCTGTATCTATATACTCTATACACCACTGTACACACTGTATATATAACCTGTATACCTGATCTATATACACTGTACACATCCCCTGTATCTATATACTCTATACACCCCTGTACACACTGTATATATAACCTGTATACCTGATCTATATACACTGTACACATCCCCTGTATCTATATACTCTATACACCACTGTACACACTGTATATATAACCTGTATACCTGATCTATATACACTGTACACATCCCCTGTATCTATATTCTCTATACACCCCTGTACACACTGTATATATAACCTGTATACCTGATCTATATACACTGTATACATCCCCTGTATCTATATACTTTATACACCCCTGTACACACTGTATATATAACCTGTATACCTGATCTATATACACTGTACACATCTCCTGTATCTATATACTCTATACACCCCTGTACACACTGTATATATAACCTGTATACCTGATCTATATACACTGTACACATCTCCTGTATCTATATACTCTATACACCCCTGTACACACTGTATATATAACCTGTACACCTGATCTATATACACTGTACACATCTCCTGTATCTATATAATCTATACACCCCTGTACACACTGTATATATAACCTGTATACCTGATCTATATACACTGTACACATCTCCTGTATCTATATACTCTATACATCCCTGTATACACTGTATATATAACCTGTATACCTGATCTATATACACTGTACACATCTCCTGTATCTATATACTCTATACATCCCTGTATACACTGTATATATAACCTGTATACCTGATCTATATACACTGTACACATCCCCTGTATCTATATACTCTATACACCCCTGTACACACTGTATATATAACCTGTATACCTGATCTATATACACTGTACACTTCTCCTGTATCTATATACCCTATACACCCCTGTACACACTGTATATATAACCTGTATACCTGATCTATATACACTGTACACTTCTCCTGTATCTATATACTCTATACACCCCTGTATACACTGTATATATAAGTTGTATACCTGATCTATGTACACTGTACACATCTCCTGTATCTATATACTCTATACACCCCTGTACACACTGTATATATAACCTGTATACCTGATCTATATACACTGTACACATCCCCTGTATCTATATACTTTATACACCCCTGTACACACTGTATATATAACCTGTATACCTGATCTATATACACTGTACACATCCCCTGTATCTATATACTCTATACACCCCTGTACACACTGTATATATAACCTGTATACCTGATCTATATACACTGTACACTTCTCCTGTATCTATATACTCTATACACCCCTGTACACACTGTATATATAACCTGTATACCTGATCTATATACACTGTACACTTCTCCTGTATCTATATACTCTATACACCCCTGTATACACTGTATATATAAGTTGTATACCTGATCTATGTACACTGTACACATCTCCTGTATCTATATACTCTATACACCCCTGTACACACTGTATATATAACCTGTATACCTGATCTATATACACTGTACACATCCCCTGTATCTATATACTTTATACACCCCTGTACACACTGTATATATAACCTGTATACCTGATCTATATACACTGTACACATCCCCTGTATCTATATACTCTATACACCCCTGTACACACTGTATATATAACCTGTATACCTGATCTATATACACTGTACTCATCCCCTGTATCTATATACTCTATACACCCCTGTACACACTGTATATATAACCTGTACACCTGATCTATATACACTGTACACATCCCCTGTATCTATATACTCTATACACCCCTGTACACACTGTATATATAACCTGTACACCTGATCTATATACACTGTACTCATCCCCTGTATCTATATACTCTATACACCCCTGTACACACTGTATATATAACCTGTACACCTGATCTATATACACTGTACACATCTCCTGTATCTATATACTCTATACACCCCTGTACACACTGTATATATAACCTGTATACCTGATCTATATACACTGTACACATCCCCTGTATCTATATACTCTATACACCCCTGTACACACTGTATATATAACCTGTATACCTGATCTATATACACTGTACACATCCCCTGTATCTATATACTCTATACACCACTGTACACACTGTATATATAACCTGTATACCTGATCTATATACACTGTACACATCCCCTGTATCTATATACTCTATACACCCCTGTACACACTGTATATATAACCTGTATACCTCATCTATATACACTGTACACATCCCCTGTATCTATATACTCTATACACCCCTGTACACACTGTATATATAACCTGTATACCTGATCTATATACACTGTACACATCCCCTGTATCTATATACTCTATACACCCCTGTACACACTGTATATATAACCTGTATACCTGATCTATATACACTGTACACATCCCCTGTATCTATATACTCTATACACCACTGTACACACTGTATATATAACCTGTATACCTGATCTATATACACTGTACACATCCCCTGTATCTATATACTCTATACACCCCTGTACACACTGTATATATAACCTGTATACCTGATCTATATACACTGTACACATCTCCTGTATCTATATACTCTATACATCCCTGTACACACTGTATATATAACCTGTATACCTGATCTATATACACTGTACACATCCCCTGTATCTATATACTCTATACACCACTGTACACACTGTATATATAACCTGTATACCTGATCTATATACACTGTACACATCCCCTGTATCTATATACTCTATACACCACTGTACACACTGTATATATAACCTGTATACCTGATCTATATACACTGTACACATCCCCTGTATCTATATACTCTATACACCCCTGTATACACTGTATATATAACCCGTATACCTGATCTATATACACTGTACACATCTCCTGTATCTATATACTCTATACACCCCTGTACACACTGTATATATAACCTGTACACCTGATCTATATACACTGTACACATCTCCTGTATCTATATACTCTATACATCCCTGTATACACTGTATATATAACCTGTATACCTGATCTATAAACACTGTACACATCCCCTGTATCTATATACTCTATACACCCCTGTACACACTGTATATATAACCTGTATACCTGATCTATATACACTGTACACATCTCCTGTATCTATATACTCTATACATCCCTGTATACACTGTATATATAACCTGTATACCTGATCTATAAACACTGTACACATCCCCTGTATCTATATACTCTATACACCCCTGTACACACTGTATATATAACCTGTATACCTGATCTATATACATTGTACACATCTCCTGTATCTATATACTCTATACACCCCTGTACACACTGTATATATAACCTGTATACCTGATCTATATACACTGTACACATCTCCTGTATCTATATACTCTATACACCCCTGTATACACTGTATATATAACCTGTATACCTGATCTATATACACTGTACACATCTCCTGTATCTATATACTCTATACACCCCTGTACACACTGTATATATAACCTGTATACCTGATCTATATACACTGTACACATCCCCTGTATCTATATACTCTATACACCCCTGTACACACTGTATATATAACCTGTATACCTGATCTATATACACTGTACACATCCCCTGTATCTATATACTCTATACATCCCTGTACACACTGTATATATAACCTGTATACCTGATCTATATACACTGTACACATCCCCTGTATCTATATACTCTATACACCCCTGTATACACTGTATATATAACCTGTATACCTGATCTATATACACTGTACACATCCCCTGTATCTATATACTCTATACACCCCTGTACACACTGTATATATAACCTGTATACCTGATCTATATACACTGTACACATCCCCTGTATCTATATACTCTATACACCCCTGTACACACTGTATATATAACCTGTATACCTGATCTATATACACTGTACTCATCCCCTGTATCTATATACTCTATACACCCCTGTACACACTGTATATATAACCTGTATACCTGATCTATATACACTGTACACATCCCCTGTATCTATATACTCTATACACCCCTGTACACACTGTATATATAACCTGTATACCTGATCTATATACACTGTACACATCCCCTGTATCTATATACTCTATACACCCCTGTACACACTGTATATATAACCTGTACACCTGATCTATATACACTGTACACATCTCCTGTATCTATATACTCTATACACCCCTGTACACACTGTATATATAACCTGTATACCTGATCTATATACACTGTACACATCTCCTGTATCTATATACTCTATACACCCCTGTACACACTGTATATATAACCTGTATACCTGATCTATATACACTGTACACATCCCCTGTATCTATATACTCTATACACCCCTGTACACACTGTATATATAACCTGTATACCTGATCTATATACACTGTACACATCCCCTGTATCTATATACTCTATACATCCCTGTACACACTGTATATATAACCTGTACACCTAATCTATATACACTGTACACATCCCCTGTATCTATATACTCTATACATCCCTGTACACACTGTATATATAACCTGTACACCTGATCTATATACACTGTACACATCCCTGTATCTATATACTCTATACACCCCTGTACACACTGTATATATAACCTGTATACCTGATCTATATACACTGTACACATCTCCTGTATCTATATACTCTATACACCCCTGTACACACTGTATATATAACTGTATACCTGATCTATATACACTGTACACATCCCCTGTATCTATATACTCTATACATCCCTGTACACGCTGTATATATAACCTGTATACCTGATCTATATACACTGTACACATCTCCTGTATCTATATACTCTATACATCCCTGTACACACTGTATATATAACCTGTATACCTGATCTATATACATTGTACACATCCCCTGTATCTATATACTCTCTACATCCCTGTACACACTGTATATATAACCTGTATACCTGATCTATATACACTGTACACATCCCCTGTATCTATATACTCTATACACCCCTGTGCACACTGTATATATAACCTGTATACCTGATCTATATACACTGTACACATCTCCTGTATCTATATACTCTATACACCCCTGTACACACTGTATATATAACCTGTATACCTGATCTATATACACTGTACACATCCCCTGTATCTATATACTCTATACACCCCTGTGCACACTGTATATATAACCTGTATACCCGATCTATATACACTGTACACATCCCCTGTATCTATATACTCTATACACCCCTGTACAAACTGTATATATAACCTGTATACCTGATCTATATACACTGTACACATCCCCTGTATCTATATACTCTATACACCCCTGTACACACTGTATATATAACCTGTATACCTGATCTATATACACTGTACACATCCCCTGTATCTATATACTCTATACACCCCTGTGCACACTGTATATATAACCTGTATACCTGATCTATATACACTGTACACATCCCCTGTATCTATATACTCTATACACCCCTGTACAAACTGTATATATAACCTGTATACCTGATCTATATACACTGTACACATCCCCTGTATCTATATACTCTATACACCCCTGTACACACTGTATATATAACCTGTATACCTGATCTATATACACTGTACTCATCTCCTGAATCTATATACTCTATACATCCCTGTACAAACTGTATATATAACCTGTATACCTGATCTATATACACTGTACACATCCCCTGTATCTATATACTCTATACACCCCTGTACACACTGTATATATAACCTGTATACCTGATCTATATACACTGTACTCATCTCCTGAATCTATATACTCTATACATCCCTGTACACACTGTATATATAACCTGTATACCTGATCTATATACACTGTACACATCTCCTGTATCTATATACTCTATACACCCCTGTACACACTGTATATATAACCTGTATACCTGATCTATATACACTGTACACATCCCCTGTATCTATATACTCTATACACCCCTGTATACACTGTATATATAACCTGTATACCTGATCTATATACACTGTACACATCTCCTGTATCTATATACTCTATACACCCCTGTACACACTGTATATATAACCTGTATACCTGATCTATATACACTGTACACATCCCCTGTATCTATATACTCTATACACCCCTGTATACACTGTATATATAACCTGTATACCTGATCTATATACACTGTACACATCTCCTGTATCTATATACTCTATACACCCCTGTACACACTGTATATATAACCTGTATACCTGATCTATATACACTGTACACATCCCCTGTATCTATATACTCTATACATCCCTGTACACACTGTATATATAACCTGTATACCTGATCTATATACACTGTACACATCTCCTGTATCTATATACTCTATACACCCCTGTACACACTGTATATATAACCTGTATATCTGATCTATATACACTGTACACATCCCCTGTATCTATATACTCTATATACCCCTGTACACACTGTATATATAACCTGTATACCTGATCTATATACACTGTACACATCCCCTGTATCTATATACTCTATATACCCCTGTACACACTGTATATATAACCTGTATACCTGATCTATATACACTGTACACATCCCCTGTATCTATATACTCTATATACCCTGTACACACTGTATATATAACCTGTACACCTGATCTATATACACTGTACACATCTCCTGTATCTATATACTCTATACACCCCTGTACACACTATATATATAACCTGTATACCTGATCTATATACACTGTACACATCTCCTGTATCTATATACTCTATACACCCCTGTACACACTGTATATATAACCTGTATACCTGATCTATATACACTGTACACATCCCCTGTATCTATATACTCTATACACCCCTGTATACACTGTATATATAACCTGTATACCTGATCTATATACACTGTACACATCCCCTGTATCTATATACTCTATACACCCCTGTATACACAGTATATATAACCTGTATACCTGATCTATATACACTGTACTCATCCCCTGTATCTATATACTCTATACACCCCTGTACACACTGTATATATAACCTGTATACCTGATCTTTATACACTGTACACATCCCCTGTATCTATATACTCTATACACCCCTGTACACACTGTATATATAACCTGTATACCTGATCTATATACACTGTACACATCCCCTGTATCTATATACTCTATACACCCCTGTACACACTGTATATATAACCTGTATACCTGATCTATATACACTGTACACATCCCCTGTATCTATATACTCTATACACCCCTGTACACACTGTATATATAACCTGTATACCTGATCTATATACACTGTACACATCCCCTGTATCTATATACTCTATACACCCCTGTACACACTGTATATATAACCTGTATACCTGATCTATATACACTGTACACATCCCCTGTATCTATATACTCTATACTCCCCTGTACACGCTGTATATATAACCTGTATACCTGATCTATATACACTGTACACATCCCCTGTATCTATATACTCTATACACCCCTGTACACACTGTATATATAACCTGTATACCTGATCTATATACACTGTACACATCTCCTGTATCTATATACTCTATACACCCCTGTACACACTGTATATATAACCTGTATACCTGATCTATATACACTGTACACATCCCCTGTATCTATATACTCTATACACCCCTGTACACACTGTATATATAACCTGTATACCTGATCTATATACACTGTACACATCCCCTGTATCTATATACTCTATACACCCCTGTACACACTATATATATAACCTGTATACCTGATCTATATACACTGTACACATCTCCTGTATCTATATACTCTATACTCCCCTGTACACACTGTATATATAACCTGTACACCTGATCTATATACACTGTACACATCCCCTGTATCTATATACTCTATATACCCCTGTACACACTGTATATATAACCTGTACACCTGATCTATATACACTGTACACATCCCCTGTATCTATATACTCTATATACCCCTGTACACACTGTTTATATAACCTGTATACCTGATCTATATACACTGTACACATCCCCTGTATCTATATACTCTATACACCCCTGTACACACTGTATATATAACCTGTATACCTGATCTATATACACTGTACACATCCCCTGTATCTATATACTCTATACACCCCTGTACACACTGTATATATAACCTGTATACCTGATCTATATACACTGTACACATCCCCTGTATCTATATACTCTATACATCCCTGTACACACTGTATATATAACCTGTATACCTGATCTATATACACTGTACAAATCCCCTGTATCTATATACTCTATACACCCCTGTACACACTGTATATATAACCTGTATACCTGATCAATATACACTGTACACATCCCCTGTATCTATATACTCTATACACCCCTGTACACACTGTATATATAACCTGTATACCTGATCTATATACACTGTACACATCCCCTGTATCTATATACTCTATATACCCCTGTACACACTGTATATATAACCTGTACACCTGATCTATATACACTGTACACATCTCCTGTATCTATATACTCTATACACCCCTGTACACACTGTATATATAACCTGTATACCTGATCTATATACACTGTACACATCCCCTGTATCTATATACTCTATACACCCCTGTACACACTATATATATAACCTGTATACCTGATCTATATACACTGTACACATCTCCTGTATCTATATACTCTATACACCCCTGTACACACTGTATATATAACCTGTATACCTGATCTATATACACTGTACACATCCCCTGTATCTATATACTCTATACACCCCTGTACACACTGTATATATAACCTGTATACCTGATCTATATACACTGTACACATCCCCTGTATCTATATACTCTATACACCCCTGTACACACTGTATATATAACCTGTACACCTGATCTATATACACTGTACTCATCTCCTGTATCTATATACTCTATACACCCCTGTACACACTGTATATATAACCTGTATACCTGATCTATATACACTGTACACATCTCCTGTATCTATATACTCTATACACCCCTGTACACACTGTATATATAACCTGTATACCTGATCTATATACACTGTACACATCTCCTGTATCTATATACTCTATATACCCCTGTACACACTGTATATATAACCTGTATACCTGATCTATATACACTGTACACATCCCCTGTATCTATATACTCTATACACCCCTGTACACACTGTATATATAACCTGTATACCTGATCTATATACACTGTACACATCCCCTGTATCTATATACTCTATATACCCCTGTACACACTGTATATATAACCTGTATACCTGATCTATATACACTGTACTCATCTCCTGTATCTATATACTCTATACATCCCTGTACACACTGTATATATAACCTGTATACCTGATCTATATACACTGTACACATCTCCTGTATCTATATACTCTATACACCCCTGTACACACTGTATATATAACCCGTATACCTGATCTATATACACTGTACACATCCCCTGTATCTATATACTCTATACACCCCTGTGCACACTGTATATATAACCCGTATACCTGATCTATATACACTGTACACATCTCCTGTATCTATATACTCTATACACCCCTGTACACACTGTATATATAACCCGTATACCTGATCTATATACACTGTACACATCCCCTGTATCTATATACTCTATACACCCCTGTGCACACTGTATATATAACCCGTATACCTGATCTATATACACTGTACACATCTCCTGTATCTATATACTCTATACATCCCTGTACACACTGTATATATAACCTGTACACCTGATCTATATACACTGTACACATCTCCTGTATCTATATACTCTATACACCCCTGTGCACACTGTATATATAACCCGTATACCTGATCTATATACACTGTACACATCCCCTGTATCTATATACTCTATATACCCCTGTACACACTGTATATATAACCTGTATACCTGATCTATATACACTGTACACATCCCCTGTATCTATATACTCTATATACCCCTGTACACACTGTATATATAACCTGTATACCTGATCTATATACACTGTACACATCCCCTGTATCTATATACTCTATACACCCCTGTACACACTGTATATATAACCTGTATACCTGATCTATATACACTGTACACATCTCCTGTATCTATATACTCTATATACCCCTGTACACACTGTATATATAACCTGTATACCTGATCTATATACACTGTACACATCCCCTGTATCTATATACTCTATATACCCCTGTACACACTGTATATATAACCTGTATACCTGATCTATATACACTGTACTCATCTCCTGTATCTATATACTCTATACATCCCTGTACACACTGTATATATAACCTGTATACCTGATCTATATACACTGTACACATCTCCTGTATCTATATACTCTATACACCCCTGTACACACTGTATATATAACCCGTATACCTGATCTATATACACTGTACACATCCCCTGTATCTATATACTCTATACACCCCTGTACACACTGTATATATAACCTGTATACCTGATCTATATACACTGTACTCATCTCCTGTATCTATATACTCTATACATCCCTGTACACACTGTATATATAACCTGTATACCTGATCTATATACACTGTACACATCTCCTGTATCTATATACTCTATACACCCCTGTACACACTGTATATATAACCTGTATACCTGATCTATATACACTGTACACATCCCCTGTATCTATATACTCTATACACCCCTGTATACACTGTATATATAACCTGTATACCTGATCTATATACACTGTACACATCCCCTGTATCTATATACTCTATACACCCCTGTATACACAGTATATATAACCTGTATACCTGATCTATATACACTGTACTCATCCCCTGTATCTATATACTCTATACACCCCTGTACACACTGTATATATAACCTGTATACCTGATCTTTATACACTGTACACATCCCCTGTATCTATATACTCTATACACCCCTGTACACACTGTATATATAACCTGTATACCTGATCTATATACACTGTACACATCCCCTGTATCTATATACTCTATACACCCCTGTACACACTGTATATATAACCTGTATACCTGATCTATATACACTGTACACATCCCCTGTATCTATATACTCTATACACCCCTGTACACACTGTATATATAACCTGTATACCTGATCTATATACACTGTACACATCCCCTGTATCTATATACTCTATACACCCCTGTACACACTGTATATATAACCTGTATACCTGATCTATATACACTGTACACATCCCCTGTATCTATATACTCTATACTCCCCTGTACACGCTGTATATATAACCTGTATACCTGATCTATATACACTGTACACATCCCCTGTATCTATATACTCTATACACCCCTGTACACACTGTATATATAACCTGTATACCTGATCTATATACACTGTACACATCTCCTGTATCTATATACTCTATACACCCCTGTACACACTGTATATATAACCTGTATACCTGATCTATATACACTGTACACATCCCCTGTATCTATATACTCTATACACCCCTGTACACACTGTATATATAACCTGTATACCTGATCTATATACACTGTACACATCCCCTGTATCTATATACTCTATACACCCCTGTACACACTATATATATAACCTGTATACCTGATCTATATACACTGTACACATCTCCTGTATCTATATACTCTATACTCCCCTGTACACACTGTATATATAACCTGTACACCTGATCTATATACACTGTACACATCCCCTGTATCTATATACTCTATATACCCCTGTACACACTGTATATATAACCTGTACACCTGATCTATATACACTGTACACATCCCCTGTATCTATATACTCTATATACCCCTGTACACACTGTTTATATAACCTGTATACCTGATCTATATACACTGTACACATCCCCTGTATCTATATACTCTATACACCCCTGTACACACTGTATATATAACCTGTATACCTGATCTATATACACTGTACACATCCCCTGTATCTATATACTCTATACACCCCTGTACACACTGTATATATAACCTGTATACCTGATCTATATACACTGTACACATCCCCTGTATCTATATACTCTATACATCCCTGTACACACTGTATATATAACCTGTATACCTGATCTATATACACTGTACAAATCCCCTGTATCTATATACTCTATACACCCCTGTACACACTGTATATATAACCTGTATACCTGATCAATATACACTGTACACATCCCCTGTATCTATATACTCTATACACCCCTGTACACACTGTATATATAACCTGTATACCTGATCTATATACACTGTACACATCCCCTGTATCTATATACTCTATATACCCCTGTACACACTGTATATATAACCTGTACACCTGATCTATATACACTGTACACATCTCCTGTATCTATATACTCTATACACCCCTGTACACACTGTATATATAACCTGTATACCTGATCTATATACACTGTACACATCCCCTGTATCTATATACTCTATACACCCCTGTACACACTAT
Organism: Phyllobates terribilis; assembly: GCF_046119375.1. Taxonomy (NCBI): domain Eukaryota; kingdom Metazoa; phylum Chordata; class Amphibia; order Anura; family Dendrobatidae; genus Phyllobates; species Phyllobates terribilis. Next base: position 25,906 of record NW_027369432.1, read on the forward strand.
ATATATAACCTGTATACCTGATCTATATACACTGTACACATCTCCTGTATCTATATACTCTATACACCCCTGTACACACTGTATATATAACCTGTATACCTGATCTATATACACTGTACACATCCCCTGTATCTATATACTCTATACACCCCTGTACACACTGTATATATAACCTGTATACCTGATCTATATACACTGTACACATCCCCTGTATCTATATACTCTATACACCCCTGTACACACTGTATATATAACCTGTACACCTGATCTATATACACTGTACTCATCTCCTGTATCTATATACTCTATACACCCCTGTACACACTGTATATATAACCTGTATACCTGATCTATATACACTGTACACATCTCCTGTATCTATATACTCTATACACCCCTGTACACACTGTATATATAACCTGTATACCTGATCTATATACACTGTACACATCTCCTGTATCTATATACTCTATATACCCCTGTACACACTGTATATATAACCTGTATACCTGATCTATATACACTGTACACATCCCCTGTATCTATATACTCTATACACCCCTGTACACACTGTATATATAACCTGTATACCTGATCTATATACACTGTACACATCCCCTGTATCTATATACTCTATATACCCCTGTACACACTGTATATATAACCTGTATACCTGATCTATATACACTGTACTCATCTCCTGTATCTATATACTCTATACATCCCTGTACACACTGTATATATAACCTGTATACCTGATCTATATACACTGTACACATCTCCTGTATCTATATACTCTATACACCCCTGTACACACTGTATATATAACCCGTATACCTGATCTATATACACTGTACACATCCCCTGTATCTATATACTCTATACACCCCTGTGCACACTGTATATATAACCCGTATACCTGATCTATATACACTGTACACATCTCCTGTATCTATATACTCTATACACCCCTGTACACACTGTATATATAACCCGTATACCTGATCTATATACACTGTACACATCCCCTGTATCTATATACTCTATACACCCCTGTGCACACTGTATATATAACCCGTATACCTGATCTATATACACTGTACACATCTCCTGTATCTATATACTCTATACATCCCTGTACACACTGTATATATAACCTGTACACCTGATCTATATACACTGTACACATCTCCTGTATCTATATACTCTATACACCCCTGTGCACACTGTATATATAACCCGTATACCTGATCTATATACACTGTACACATCCCCTGTATCTATATACTCTATATACCCCTGTACACACTGTATATATAACCTGTATACCTGATCTATATACACTGTACACATCCCCTGTATCTATATACTCTATATACCCCTGTACACACTGTATATATAACCTGTATACCTGATCTATATACACTGTACACATCCCCTGTATCTATATACTCTATACACCCCTGTACACACTGTATATATAACCTGTATACCTGATCTATATACACTGTACACATCTCCTGTATCTATATACTCTATATACCCCTGTACACACTGTATATATAACCTGTATACCTGATCTATATACACTGTACACATCCCCTGTATCTATATACTCTATATACCCCTGTACACACTGTATATATAACCTGTATACCTGATCTATATACACTGTACTCATCTCCTGTATCTATATACTCTATACATCCCTGTACACACTGTATATATAACCTGTATACCTGATCTATATACACTGTACACATCTCCTGTATCTATATACTCTATACACCCCTGTACACACTGTATATATAACCCGTATACCTGATCTATATACACTGTACACATCCCCTGTATCTATATACTCTATACACCCCTGTACACACTGTATATATAACCTGTATACCTGATCTATATACACTGTACTCATCTCCTGTATCTATATACTCTATACATCCCTGTACACACTGTATATATAACCTGTATACCTGATCTATATACACTGTACACATCTCCTGTATCTATATACTCTATATACCCCTGTACACACTGTATATATAACCTGTATACCTGATCTATATACACTGTACACATCCCCTGTATCTATATACTCTATACACCCCTGTACACACTGTATATATAACCTGTATACCTGATCTATATACACTGTACACATCTCCTGTATCTATATACTCTATATACCCCTGTACACACTGTATATATAACCTGTACACCTGATCTATATACACTGTACACATCCCCTGTATCTATATACTCTATATACCCCTGTGCACACTGTATATATAACCCGTATACCTGATCTATATACACTGTACACATCCCCTGTATCTATATACTCTATACACCCCTGTACACACTGTATATATAACCTGTATACCTGATCTATATACACTGTACACATCTCCTGTATCTATATACTCTATACACCCCTGTAAACACTGTATATATAACCCGTATACCTGATCTATATACACTGTACACATCTCCTGTATCTATATACTCTATACACCCCTGTACACACTGTATATATAACCTGTATACCTGATCTATATACACTGTACACATCTCCTGTATCTATATACTCTATACACCCCTGTAAACACTGTATATATAACCTGTATACCTGATCTATATACACTGTACACATCCCCTCTATCAATATACTCTATACACCCCTGTGCACACTGTATATATAACCTGTACACCTGATCTATATACACTGTACACATCCCCTGTATCTATATACTCTATACACCCCTGTGCACACTGTATATATAACCTGTATACCTGATCTATATACACTGTACACATCCCCTGTATCTATATACTCTATACACCCCTGTACACACTGTATATATAACCTGTACACCTGATCTATATACACTGTACACTTCTCCTGTATCTATATACTCTATACACCCCTGTACACACTGTATATATAACCTGTACACCTGATCTATATACACTGTACACATCCCCTGTATCTATATACTCTATACACCCCTGTACACACTGTATATATAACCTATATACCTGATCTATATACACTGTACACATCTCCTGTATCTATATACTCTATACACCCCTGTGCACACTGTATATATAACCTGTATACCTGATCTATATACACTGTACACATCCCCTGTATCTATATACTCTATACACCCCTGTACACACTGTATATATAACCTGTATACCTGATCTATATACACTGTACTCATCCCCTGTATCTATATACTCTATACACCCCTGTACACACTGTATATATAACCTGTACACCTGATCTATATACACTGTACACATCCCCTGTATCTATATACTCTATACACCACTGTACACACTGTATATATAACCTGTATACCTGATCTATATACACTGTACACATCCCCTGTATCTATATACTCTATACACCCCTGTACACACTGTATATATAACCTGTATACCTGATCTATATACACTGTACTCATCCCCTGTATCTATATACTCTATACACCCCTGTACACACTGTATATATAACCTGTACACCTGATCTATATACACTGTACACATCCCCTGTATCTATATACTCTATACACCACTGTACACACTGTATATATAACCTGTATACCTGATCTATATACACTGTACACATCCCCTGTATCTATATACTCTATACACCCCTGTACACACTGTGTATATAACCTGTATACCTGATCTATATACACTGTACACATCTCCTGTATCTATATACTCTATACACCCCTGTACACACTGTATATATAACCTGTATACCTGATCTATATACACTGTACACATCCCCTGTATCTATATACTCTATACACCCCTGTATATATAACCTGTATACCTGATCTATATACACTGTACACATCCCCTGTAGCTATATACTCTATACACCCCTGTACACACTGTATATATAAACTGTATACCTGATCTATATACACTGTACACATCTCCTGTATCTATATACTCTATACAACCCTGTACACACTGTATATATAAACTGTATACCTGATCTATATACACTGTACACATCTCCTGTATCTATATACTCTATACATCCCTGTATACACTGTATATATAACCTGTATACCTGATCTATATACACTGTACACATCTCCTGTATCTATATACTCTATACACCCCTGTACACACTGTATATATAACCTGTATACCTGATCTATATACACTGTACACATCCCCTGTATCTATATACTCTATACACCCCTGTATACACTGTATATATAACCTGTATACCTGATCTATATACACTGTACACATCTCCTGTATCTATATACTCTATACACCCCTGTACACACTGTATATATAACCTGTATACCTGATCTATATACACTGTACACATCCCCTGTATCTATATACTCTATACACCCCTGTATACACTGTATATATAACCTGTATACCTGATCTATATACACTGTACACATCCCCTGTATCTATATACTCTATACACCCCTGTACACACTGTATATAACCTGTATACCTGATCTATATACACTGTACACATCCCCTGTATCTATATACTCTATACACCCCTGTACACACTGTATATATAAACTGTATACCTGATCTATATACACTGTACTCATCCCCTGTATCTATATACTCTATACACCCCTGTACACACTGTATATATAACCTGTATACCTGATCTATATACACTGTACACATCCCCTGTATCTATATACTCTATACACCCCTGTACACACTGTATATATAACCTGTATACCTGATCTATATACACTGTACACATCTCCTGTATCTATATACTCTATACACCCCTGTACACACTGTATATATAACCTGTATACCTGATCTATATACACTGTACACATCCCCTGTATCTATATACTCTATACACCCCTGTACACACTGTATATAACCTGTATACCTGATCTATATACACTGTACACATCTCCTGTATCTATATACTCTATACACCCCTGTACACGCTGTATATATAACCTGTATACCTGATCTATATACACTGTACACATCCCCTGTATCTATATACTCTATACACCCCTGTACACATTGTATATATAACCTGTACACCTGATCTATATACACTGTACACATCCCCTGTATCTATATACTCTATACACCCCTGTACACACTGTATATATAACCTGTATACCTGATCTATATACACTGTACACATCCCCTGTATCTATATACTCTATACACCCCTGTACACACTGTATATATAACCTGTATACCTGATCTATATACACTGTACACATCCCCTGTATCTATATACTCTATACACCCCTGTACACACTGTATATATAACCTGTATACCTGATTTATATACACTGTACACATCCCCTGTATCTATATACTCTATACACCCCTGTACACACTGTATATATAACCTGTATACCTCATCTATATACACTGTACACATCCCCTGTATCTATATACTCTATACACCCCTGTACACACTGTATATATAACCTGTACACCTGATCTATATACACTGTACACATCTCCTGTATCTATATACTCTATACACCCCTGTACACACTGTATATATAACCTGTATACCTCATCTATATACACTGTACACATCCCCTGTATCTATATACTCTATACACCCCTGTACACACTGTATATATAACCTGTATACCTGATCTATATACACTGTATACATCCCCTGTATCTATATACTCTATACACCCCTGTACACACTGTATATATAACCTGTATACCTGATTTATATACACTGTACATATCTCCTGTATCTATATACTCTATACACCCCTGTACACACTGTATATATAACCCGTATACCTGATCTATATACACTGTACACATCCCCTGTATCTATATACTCTATACACCCCTGTATACACTGTATATATAACCTGTATACCTGATCTATATGCACTGTACACATCCCCTGTATCTATATACTCTATACACCCCTGTACACACTGTATATATAACCTGTACACCTGATCTATATACACTGTACACATCCCCTGTATCTATATACTCTATACACCACTGCACACACTGTATATATAACCTGTATACCTGATCTATATACACTGTACACATCCCTTGTATCTATATACTCTATACACCCCTGTATACACTGTATATATAACCTGTATACCTGATCTATATACACTGTACACATCCCCTGTATCTATATACTCTATACACCCCTGTACACACTGTATATATAACCTGTATACCTGATCTATATACACTGTACACATCCCCTGTATCTATATACTCTATACACCCCTGTACACACTGTATATATAACCTGTATACCTGATCTATATACACTGTACACATCCCCTGTATCTATATACTCTATACATCCCTGTACACACTGTATATATAACCTGTATACCTGATCTATATACACTGTACACATCCCCTGTATCTATATACTCTATACACCCCTGTATACACTGTATATATAACCTGTATACCTGATCTATATACACTGTACACATCCCCTGTATCTATATACTCTATACATCCCTGTTCACACTGTATATATAACCTGTATACCTGATCTATATACACTGTACACATCCCCTGTATCTATATACTCTATACACCCCTGTACACACTGTATATATAACCTGTATACCTGATCTATATACACTGTACACATCTCCTGTATCTATATACTCTATACACCCCTGTTCACACTGTATATATAACCTGTATACCTGATCTATATACACTGTACACATCCCCTGTATCTATATACTCTATACATCCCTGTATACACTGTGTATATAACCTGTATACCTGATCTATATACACTGTACACATCCCCTGTATCTATATACTCTATACACCCCTGTACACACTGTATATATAACCTGTATACCTGATCTATATACACTGTACACATCTCCTGTATCTATATACTCTATACACCCCTGTTCACACTGTATATATAACCTGTATACCTGATCTATATACACTGTACACATCCCCTGTATCTATATACTTTATACACCCCTGTACACACTGTATATATAACCTGTATACCTGATCTATATACACTGTACACATCCCCTGTATCTATATACTCTATACACCCCTGTATACACTGTATATATAACCTGTATACCTGATCTATATACACTGTACACATCCCCTGTATCTATATACTCTATACACCCCTGTACACACAGTATATATAACCTGTATACCTGATCTATATACACTGTACACATCTCCTGTATCTATATACTCTATACACCCCTGTACACACTGTATATATAACCTGTATACCTGATCTATATACACTGTACACATCCCCTGTATCTATATACTCTATACACCCCTGTACACACTGTATATATAACCTGTATACCTGATCTATATACACTGTACACATCTCCTGTATCTATATACTCTATACACCCCTGTTCACACTGTATATATAACCTGTATACCTGATCTATATACACTGTACACATCCCCTGTATCTATATACTCTATACACCCCTGTATACACTGTATATATAACCCGTATACCTGATCTATATACACTGTACACATCCCCTGTATCTATATACTCTATACACCCCTGTACACACTGTATATATAACCTGTATACCTGATCTATATACACTGTACACTTCTCCTGTATCTATATACTCTATACATCCCTGTATACACTGTATTTATAACCTGTATACCTGATCTATATACACTGTACACATCCCCTGTATCTATATACTCTATACACCCCTGTACACACTGTATATATAACCCGTATACCTGATCTATATACACTGTACACATCCCCTGTATCTATATACTCTATACACCCCTGTACACACTGTATATATAACCTGTATACCTGATCTATATACACTGTACACATCCCCTGTATCTATATACTCTATACATCCCTGTACACACTGTATATATAACCTGTATACCTGATCTATATACACTGTACACATCTCCTGTATCTATATACTCTATACACCCCTGTACACACTGTGTATATAACCTGTATACCTGATCTATATACACTGTACACATCTCCTGTATCTATATACTCTATACACCCCTGTACACACTGTATATATAACCCATATACCTGATCTATATACACTGTACACATCTCCTGTATCTATATACTCTATACACCCCTGTACACACTGTATATATAACCTGTATACCTGATCTATATACACTGTACACATCCCCTGTATCTATATACTCTATACACCCCTGTACACACTGTATATATAACCTGTACACCTGATCTATATACACTGTACACATCTCCTGTATCTATATTCTCTATACACCCCTGTATACACTGTATATATAACCCGTATACCTGATCTATATACACTGTACACATCCCCTGTATCTATATACTCTATACACCCCTGTATACACTGTATATATAACCTGTATACCTGATCTATATACACTGTACACATCCCCTGTATCTATATACTCTATACACCCCTGTACACACTGTATATATAACCTGTATACCTGATCTATATACACTGTACACATCCCCTGTATCTATATACTCTATACATCCCTGTATACACTGTATATATAACCCGTATACCTGATCTATATACACTGTACACATCCCCTGTATCTATATACTCTATACACCCCTGTACACACTGTATATATAACCCGTATACCTGATCTATATACACTGTACACATCCCCTGTATCTATATACTCTATACACCCCTGTACACACTGTATATATAACCTGTATACCTGATCTATATACACTGTACACATCCCCTGTATCTATATACTCTATACACCCCTGTACACACTGTATATATAACCTGTACACCTGATCTATATACACTGTACACATCCCCTGTATCTATATACTCTATACACCCCTGTACACACTGTATATATAACCTGTATACCTGATCTATATACACTGTACACATCCCCTGTATCTATATACTCTATACACCCCTGTACACACTGTATATATAACCTGTACACCTGATCTATATACACTGTACACATCCCCTGTATCTATATACTCTATACACCCCTGTACACACTGTATATATAACCTGTATACCTGATCTATATACACTGTACACATCCCCTGTATCTATATACTCTATACACCCCTGTACTCACTGTATATATAACCTGTACACCTGATCTATATACACTGTACACATCCCCTGTATCTATATACTCTATACACCCCTGTATACACTGTATATATAACCTGTATACCTGATCTATATACACTGTACACATCCCCTGTATCTATATACTCTATACACCCCTGTACACACTGTATATATAACCTGTATACCTGATCTATATACACTGTACACATCCCCTGTATCTATATACTCTATACATCCCTGTATACACTGTATATATAACCCGTATACCTGATCTATATACACTGTACACATCCCCTGTATCTATATACTCTATACACCCCTGTACACACTGTATATATAACCCGTATACCTGATCTATATACACTGTACACATCCCCTGTATCTATATACTCTATACACCCCTGTACACACTGTATATATAACCTGTACACCTGATCTATATACACTGTACACATCCCCTGTATCTATATACTCTATACACCCCTGTATACACTGTATATATAACCTGTATACCTGATCTATATACACTGTACACATCCCCTGTATCTATATACTCTATACACCCCTGTACACACTGTATATATAACCTGTACACCTGATCTATATACACTGTACACATCCCCTGTATCTATATACTCTATACACCCCTGTACACACTGTATATATAACCTGTATACCTGATCTATATACACTGTACACATCCCCTGTATCTATATACTCTATACACCCCTGTACACACTGTATATATAACCTGTACACCTGATCTATATACACTGTACACATCCCCTGTATCTATATACTCTATACACCCCTGTACACACTGTATATATAACCTGTATACCTGATCTATATACACTGTACACATCCCCTGTATCTATATACTCTATACACCCCTGTACACACTGTATATATAACCTGTATACCTGATCTATATACACTGTACACATCCCCTGTATCTATATACTCTATACACCCCTGTACACACTGTATATATAACCTGTACACCTGATCTATATACACTGTACACATCCCCTGTATCTATATACTCTATACACCCCTGTACACACTGTATATATAACCTGTATACCTGATCTATATACACTGTACACATCCCCTGTATCTATATACTCTATACACCCCTGTACACACTGTATATATAACCTGTACACCTGATCTATATACACTGTACACATCCCCTGTATCTATATACTCTATACACCCCTGTACTCACAGTATATATAACCTGTATACCTGATCTATATACACTGTACACATCTCCTGTATCTATATACTCTATACACCCCTGTACACACTATATATATAACCTGTATACCTGATCTATATACACTGTACACATCCCCTGTATCTATATACTCTATACATCCCTGTATACACTGTATATATAACCCGTATACCTGATCTATATACACTGTACACATCCCCTGTATCTATATACTCTATACACCCCTGTACACACTGTATATATAACCCGTATACCTGATCTATATACACTGTACACATCCCCTGTATCTATATACTCTATACACCCCTGTACACACTGTATATATAACCTGTACACCTGATCTATATACACTGTACACATCCCCTGTATCTATATACTCTATACACCCGTGTATACACTGTATATATAACCTGTATACCTGATCTATATACACTGTACACATCCCCTGTATCTATATACTCTATACACCCCTGTACACACTGTATATATAACCTGTACACCTGATCTATATACACTGTACACATCCCCTGTATCTATATACTCTATACACCCCTGTACACACTGTATATATAACCTGTATACCTGATCTATATACACTGTACACATCCCCTGTATCTATATACTCTATACACCACTGTACACGCTGTATATATAACCTGTATACCTGATCTATATACACTGTACACATCTCCTGTATATATATACTCTATACACCCCTGTATACACAGTATATATAACCTGTATACCTGATCTATATACACTGTACACATTCCCTGTATCTATATACTCTATACACCCCTGTACACACTGTATATATAACCTGTACACCTGATCTATATACACTGTACACATCCCCTGTATCTATATACTCTATACATCCCTGTACACACTGTATATATAACCTATATACCTGATCTATATACACTGTACACATCTCCTGTATCTATATACTCTATACATCCCTGTACACACTGTATATATAACCTGTACACCTGATCTATATACACTGTACACATCTCCTGTATCTATATACTCTATACATCCCTGTACACACTGTATATATAACCTGTACACCTGATCTATATACACTGTACACATCTCCTGTATCTATATACTCTATACATCCCTGTATACACTGTATATATAACCTGTATACCTGATCTATATACACTGTACACATCCCCTGTATCTATATACTCTATACACCCCTGTACACACTGTATATATAACCTGTACACCTGATCTATATACACTGTACACATCCCCTGTATCTATATACTCTATACACCCCTGTACACACTGTATATATAACCTGTATACCTGATCTATATACACTGTACACATCTCCTGTATCTATATACTCTATACATCCCTGTACACACTGTATATATAACCTGTACACCTGATCTATATACACTGTACACATCCCCTGTATCTATATACTCTATACACCCCTGTACACACTGTATATATAACCTGTATACCTGATCTATATACACTGTACTCATCCCCTGTATCTATATACTCTATACACCCCTGTACACACTGTATATATAACCTGTACACCTGATCTATATACACTGTACACATCTCCTGTATCTATATACTCTATACATCCCTGTACACACTGTATATATAACCTGTACACCTGATCTATATACACTGTACACATCTCCTGTATCTATATACTCTATACATCCCTGTACACACTGTATATATAACCTGTACACCTGATCTATATACACTGTACACATCCCCTGTATCTATATACTCTATACACCCCTGTATACACTGTATATATAACCTGTATACCTGATCTATATACACTGTACACATTCCCTGTATCTATATACTCTATACACCCCTGTACACACTGTATATATAACCTGTATACCTGATCTATATACACTGTACACATCTCCTGTATCTATATACTCTATACACCCCTGTACACACTGTATATATAACCTGTATACCTGATCTATATACACTGTACACATCCCCTGTATCTATATACTCTATACACCCCTGTACACACTGTATATATAACCTGTATACCTGATCTATATACACTGTACACATCCCCTGTATCTATATACTCTATACACCCCTGTATACACTGTATATATAACCTGTATACCTGATCTATATACACTGTACACATTCCCTGTATCTATATACTCTATACACCCCTGTACACACTGTATATATAACCTGTATACCTGATCTATATACACTGTACACATCTCCTGTATCTATATACTCTATACACCCCTGTACACACTGTATATATAACCTGTACACCTGATCTATATACACTGTACACATCTCCTGTATCTATATACTCTATACATCCCTGTACACACTGTATATATAACCTGTACACCTGATCTATATACACTGTACACATCCCCTGTATCTATATACTCTATACACCCCTGTACACACTGTATATATAACCTGTATACCTGATCTATATACACTGTACACATCCCCTGTATCTATATACTCTATACACCCCTGTACACACTGTATATATAACCTATATACCTGATCTATATACACTGTACACATCTCCTGTATCTATATACTCTATACATCCCTGTACACACTGTATATATAACCTGTACACCTGATCTATATACACTGTACACATCCCCTGTATCTATATACTCTATACACCCCTGTATACACTGTATATATAACCTGTATACCTGATCTATATACACTGTACACATCCCCTGTATCTATATACTCTATACACCCCTGTACACACTGTATATATAACCTGTATACCTGATCTATATACACTGTACACATCTCCTGTATCTATATACTCTATACATCCCTGTACACACTGTATATATAACCTGTATACCTGATCTATATACACTGTACACATCCCCTGTATCTATATACTCTATACACCCCTGTACACACTGTATATATAACCTGTATACCTGATCTATATACACTGTACACATCTCCTGTATCTATATACTCTATACTCCCCTGTACACACTGTATATATAACCTGTATACCTGATCTATATACACTGTACACATCTCCTGTATCTATATACTCTATACACCCCTGTACACACTGTATATATAACCTGTATACCTGATCTATATACACTGTACACATCCCCTGTATCTATATACTCTATACACCCCTGTACACACTGTATATATAACCTGTACACCTGATCTATATACACTGTACACATCTCCTGTATCTATATACTCTATACTCCCCTGTACACACTGTATATATAACCTGTATACCTGATCTATATACACTGTACACATCTCCTGTACCTATATACTCTATACACCCCTGTATACACTGTATATATAACCTGTATACCTGATCTATATACACTGTACACATCCCCTGTATCTATATACTCTATACACCCCTGTACACACTGTATATATAACCTGTACACCTGATCTATATACACTGTACACATCCCCTGTATCTATATACTCTATACACCCCTGTACACACTGTATATATAACCTCTATACCTGATCTATATACACTGTACACATCCCCTGTATCTATATACTCTATACATCCCTGTACACACTGTATATATAACCTGTATACCTGATCTATATACACTGTACACATCCCCTGTATCTATATACTCTATACTCCCCTGTACACACTGTATATATAACCTGTATACCTGATCTATATACACTGTACACATCCTCTGTATCTATATACTCTATACACCCCTGTACACACTGTATATATAACCTGTACACCTGATCTATATACACTGTACACATCTCCTGTATCTATATACTCTATACTCCCCTGTACACACTGTATATATAACCTGTATACCTGATCTATATACACTGTACACATCCCCTGTATCTATATACTCTATACACCCCTGTACACACTGTATATATAACCTCTATACCTGATCTATATACACTGTACACATCCCCTGTATCTATATACTCTATACATCCCTGTACACACTGTATATATAACCTCTATACCTGATCTATATACACTGTACACATCCCCTGTATCTATATACTCTATACATCCCTGTACACACTGTATATATAACCTGTATACTGATCTATATACACTGTACACATCTCCTGTATCTATATACTCTATACACCCCTGTACACACTGTATATATAACCTGTATACCTGATCTATATACACTGTACACATCCCCTGTATCTATATACTCTATACAGCCCTGTACACACTGTATATATAACCTGTACACCTGATCTATATACACTGTACACATCTCCTGTATCTATATACTCTATACACCCCTGTACACACTGTATATATAACCTGTATACCTGATCTATATACACTGTACACATCTCCCTGTATCTATATACTCTATACACCCTGTACACACTGTATATATAACCTGTATACCTGATCTATATACACTGTACACATCCCCTGTATCTATATACTCTATACACCCCTGTACACACTGTATATATAACCTGTATACCTGATCTATATACACTGTACACATCCCCTGTATCTATATACTCTATACACCCCTGTACACACTGTATATATAACCTGTATACCTGATCTATATACACTGTACACATCTCCTGTATCTATATACTCTATACACCCCTGTACACACTGTATATATAACCTGTATACCTGATCTATATACACTGTACACATCCCCTGTATCTATATACTCTATCATCCCTGTACACACTGTATATATAACCTGTATACCTGATCTATATACACTGTACACATCTCCTGTATCTATATACTCTATACACCCCTGTACACACTGTATATATAACCTGTATACCTGATCTATATACACTGTACACATCCCCTGTATCTATATACTCTATACACCCCTGTACACACTGTATATATAACCTGTATACCTCATTCTATTATACACTGTACACATCTCCCTGTATCTATATACTCTATACACCCCTGTACACACTGTATATATAACCTGTATACCTCATCTATATACACTGTACACATCCCCTGTATCTATATACTCTATACACCCCTGTACACACTGTATATATAACCTGTATACCTGATCTATATACACTGTACACATCCCCTGTATCTATATACTCTATACACCCCTGTACACACTGTATATATAACCTGTATACCTGATCTATATACACTGTACACATCCCCTGTATCTATATACTCTATACACCCCTGTACACACTGTATATATAACCTGTACACCTGATCTATATACACTGTACACATCTCCTGTATCTATATACTCTATACACCCCTGTACACACTGTATATATAACCTGTATACCTGATCTATATACACTGTACACATCCCCTGTATCTATATACTCTATACACCCTGTACACACTGTATATATAACCTGTATACCTGATCTATATACACTGTACACATCCCCTGTATCTATATACTCTATACACCCCTGTACACACTGTATATATAACCTGTATACCTGATCTATATACACTGTACACATCTCCTGTATCTATATACTCTATACACCCCTGTACACACTGTATATATAACCTGTATACCTGATCTATATACACTGTACACATCCCCTGTATCTATATACTCTATACACCCCTGTACACACTGTATATATAACCTGTATACCTGATCTATATACACTGTACACATCCCTGTATCTATATACTCTATACACCCCTGTACACACTGTTATATATAACCTGTATACCTGATCTATATACACTGTACACATCCCCTGTATCTATATACTCTATACACCCCTGTACACACTGTATATATAACCTGTATACCTGATCTATATACACTGTACACTTCTCCTGTATCTATATACTCTATACACCCCTGTACACACTGTATATATAACCTGTATACCTGATCTATATACACTGTACACATCCCCTGTATCTATATACTCTATACACCCCTGTACACACTGTATATATAACCTGTATACCTGATCTATATACACTGTACACATCTCCTGTATCTATATACTCTATACACCCCTGTACACACTGTATATATAACCTGTATACCTGATCTATATACACTGTACACATCCCCTGTATCTATATACTCTATACACCCCTGTACACACTGTATATATAACCTGTATACCTGATCTATATACACTGTACACATCTCCTGTATCTATATACTCTATACACCCCTGTACACACTGTATATATAACCTGTATACCTGATCTATATACACTGTACACATCTCCCTGTATCTATATACTCTATACACCCCTGTACACACTGTATATATAACCTGTATACCTGATCTATATACACTGTACACATCTCCCTGTATCTATATACTCTATACACCCCTGTACACACTGTCCTATACCCCTTATAACCTGTATACCTGATCGTATATACACTGTACACATCCCCTGTATCT
>NW_027369433.1:0-42765 GCF_046119375.1 Phyllobates terribilis
TAGAGCTTTGTGCTTGTGTAAAGGCATTGTTCTAAGGCCGACGAGTCTTGTTTGAGTTCAAGACCGTTACAAGTGGTACCAGAGCTGTTGGAACTAAGATCCATGTCTGGACAAACCGAGGAATTGGCGGAGACACAAAGGGGACGTGATGTGGAGCGCACCGGGAAAAAGGCTGCAAGAGGGAGGACCTCTGAACCTTTGGGGGCGCTCGAGCACCGAGTGATGATCCTTGAAGAGAAGGCGAAGGAGTTCGTCGAGTTCATGGACACCGTCGGTACTCAAGTGGAGATCAATACGGAGACCATTCCATCTATTGAGGGTCACATGGTTGAGAAGATGGCAACCAAGCAAGAGACCATTGACAACTTAACCATCGAAGTTGAGGAACAAAAAAAAGGCCCACGAGGAGGATATGGGGGCGTTGCGAGACCAGGTCCAGCGTATGGCGGAAGCCTTGAATCGTTTGGAAGGTCGCGCCCCAGCACAAGGAGTAATGGGTCAAGCCTTGGTCATTGCAGCAAAGATCTCTTAGTTTTCTTTCTCTTTTTTCAAGTTATTCCACCGAGCTTGAGTGCTCTGAAATGTTTTTGTTGAAATCTTGTAAAGTTTCATTGTGGAGTGTTGTTGTTGAAATGTTGTAAAGTTTAATTATGAATTGTTGTTATTCTGCTGTTTGAGGTGGTTTGATGTGGTTGGGACGTCTTTGTAGGGGTACCGGTGAATGAATACTAGCACCAACGACCGGTGTCGGTGGCCGGCGGGAGATTCTTCACATCACTCCTTTAACCGGCATGGCGGAAGAAGTTTCCCGCACCGAAACTATGGTCTCCAGTCGATTCAGATCTCTTCTATTTTGGGCACCGAAGAAATTGCCCGTACATAGAGTCAATTTTTGTCTTTTTAGTTTGATAAATATAGCAGACTTGGGCTACACTATATCTTAGTGTTTGTAATGTATATAGTGCAAAAGCACTAAATTTGTTTTTATTGCTATCCCACATCGACAATTTGGATAATACTCCCTCAGTGTATAAAGCACAAACTTTTTAAAGAGGTTAACTGGTATAAAAAGGAATTTCTCTCGCGCACACCGTTATTCGTTCGGGCGGGCCGGGCCGGTCTCGGTCTGTGCCACGTGAGGTGGGGTTTGGTTTTGTGACAAAAAATGGCTGCTATGTGTGCGGGAAACAGATCAGGCGAACCTAGCTAAAGGTCCGCAAAACTTCGTTGTTGTAGTCACTGAAGTCAACTCCGTTGCTGAGAAGACTAACTGGATGATCGACGGTGGAGCTACCAGGCTCACTTCAGGGAAGTCTCTTACCCTCCAAAATGTGTTATTTGTGCGTTCCATGTGTAAAAATTTAATTTATGGTGTTTTGCTTGAGATTGCTGGAATTAAGCAAGTGACTGAATGTGGGAAAATAGTTTTAAGTAAGAATGGTGTTTTGCTAGGAAAGGCATATAGGAACAACTTATTGTATTTTCTTGAAACTGATGTTGTTGTTGGCAATGAAATTGGTTCTTCTGCTTATATCGTTGAGTCTTTGGATTTGTGGCATGCTATATTAGGACATGTGAATGTTAAATCTATTAATCGAATGCATGCAATGAGATTAATTTCGAACTTGACTAAATATGATCATAAAAAGTGTAATGTATGTGTAGAGGCCAAATTTAAGAGAAAGGCTTTTAATTCTGTTAATGAAAGGACAACTGAATTGTTAGAATTGATCCATTCAGACCTAGCAGAATTTAGGAACACCGAATCTAGAGGTGGAAAGAAATACTACATTACTGATAGGAGCTTATTATATGGTGTAACTAGCGACTATTAACTTAGGATTAGTGGTATTTAGGTGCTTATTGAGTGGTATTCCCGGAATCAGGTATGATTGTTCACTTATAGATTTGCGGGATGCTCTTAAGCGTTATTATGTCGTATTGTATTATGGAGATCCTATTTGTACTCACCACTAGTGCATTTGGGACGGAGCTAGAGAGAAGACGACCACACCTACACCCATGGAGAAGCAGAGAGGCGAAGCCGAGCTGCCTCGGAAGCTTGCAGAAGACAAAGACCAGTCCGAGAGAAGGTTTCAAGACGAAGACGAGCCAAGACGAAGAAGTCTCGGTTGAGACTTTGGAGTCTCGGTCGAGATTTGCCCTCGAAGAAGATGTCGCGGTCGAGACTATAATGTCTCGATCGAGACTTTGCCTCGAAGTGAAAGTAGCGATCGCGACCCATGAAGTAGCGGTCGAGACTGAAGCCGTTTCTGGAAGACTGGAGAAAAGTAGCGACCGCGACTCTGATGTCTCGACCACGACTTTAGACGGACCCGGCCCAAAATGCAGATCTAAGCCCGGGAATTTATCAGCTTTTATTAGTTTTTCCCATTTTATCTTTTATATTTCAGTTATTTTATATTTCTTAGGCTGGGTACTCTATAAACCCTTAGTTTTAGGTTAGAATGAGTTAGTTATTCTTTTGCCACTTTCACAATCAAGTTCTTAGAAATTCAGTCACCAAGAGGAAAGTTGTCACCTTTCTACCATCTTCTACCTTCATCCCTGGTTAGTTTATCCATAATCATGTATAGCTTTCTCTTGGCTATGTCTGGCTAAGTCCTTACGAGTTCACTCATAGGTTGATGCCATTGTTCTAGGAATTGTTTGTGAGAATTCTATGTTTATGTTCTAATAATAATTTTAGCATTGTTTTATTTTCTCTTGTGATTATTGTCATTGATTGATATTGATTTTATCTAGGTTGCAAACTAGGTTGATTAATTATTCATTCATATCGCTAGGCTTGATAATTCGATTTGAAAAGTCTTGTCTTTTAGGTAGCAAACAGAATTAGCATAGACTATTTGCGAGTGCTTCTTTTGTAGAGATTATAAACCTGTGTCGAGTATCGGTGATTTGCCAATGGTATTGTATAGGCCTACTTATCTTTGATCTTTATGCTGTTGAGTAGTTGAACCTTAGGATTTCTTTGGTTATTGCATACAACAAGGGTTTCTAGGACTATTTGGACTAGTTGCTATTTACGAACAAAGAGTAGGACAACTAGATTATTTATTTAAAAGAACATAACTTTATTAGAATTCGTTGATCAACTTTCCATAAGAATAATGTGCTGAGACTGAAAGAGTGAGCTTTCCATCATTATAAGTTTAACAAATCCAACGCATTTAGTTACTATTGTTTTCGATAATTTTCCAAACCAAACCCCCCCTTTTGTTACTATTGATAACACAATTGAAATGAACTATTGTTGTGGCTCCCTGAGGAATCGAATCTGACTTACCGCTTCACTAGTGGATATTTAGTTGGATTTATCTTTGACAGGAGCAACGACCGGTAAAACGCCTGTCAAATTTTGGCGCCGTTGCCGGGGAGCCAACTGTCATAGTTTGCTTCTATTTTTGTTATCTTGGTGTGGACCTATCTTATGGTCCACACCTGCGCTACTAATTCAAATTATTTGATTTAATTCCAGTGATTGAACCAATGGCGGCCAGAACGTTGCGAGAGCTTACAGACCCTGATCTGACGCAACAACACTTAGGAGTGACGCTGCCTGCCGTGAATGACGGCGTTACTTTCGAACTAAAGACCAGACTTATCAATTTGCTACCGAAATTTCATGGCTTGGTTGGGGAGGACCCGATCATGCATCTTAGTGCGTTCCACGACATCTGCAGCTACAGCAAGTCGAGTAACGTCACAGATGAGCAAATAAAGATGAGAGCTTTTGGTCTTACGTTGAAAGATACCGCGCGCCAGTGGTATTATTTGATACCCACCGGGAGTATCGACACATGGGAGAAGCTTCACAAAGCCTTCCTCAACAAGTATTTCTCGTCCAAGAAGGCGGTTGCGTTAAAACGAGCGATAGCTATGGTGGAACAGCAAGACGCTGAGACGTTGTACGATTACGTCGAGAGGTTCGTGAGACTGCGTGCGAGCTGCCCGTTCCATGGGTTTGAGGAGAAAGATTTGGTGACCCACCTCTATAACGGGTTACTAGACAACGAGAGGAGATTAGTTGACGCTGCATGAAATGGGAGTGTGTTGTATTTAACTCCCGCCGAGGCTAGAGCACGATTGAACGAAATTTCCGAGGGCACAAGGAGCTTCGGGAGAACGTATGTAAGAAAAGAAGCTAATGCTGTGAGCTCCGGAGAGCTAGGATGGAAAGACGAGATCGCTAAGTTGAAAAGCATGATAAAAAGTATCGTCGGTGGAAATCAACAACCATCAAGAGTACGTGGTATCTGCGAGAATGAGAGTCATTATACTGATGAGTGCCCATAACTACAAGATCCAACCATCGCTGAGGTGCATGCTATGGGAGGATTTGGGCCCTCCAGACCTTGATATGAGAACAACTACTACCCGAGGAGCAACTACAACCAATACCGCACACCATATCAACAAAACTGCAGGAACCATCTATGGAGGAAATGTTAAAGTCGCTGACTAAACAATTCGCAGCTCATGCCCAAGCAACCGAGTCAAGCATTAGAAATCTCGAGAGGCAATTTGGGCAATTACACTAAGTCGTTTCCAACCTCACGAAAGCCAAAGCCAGAGAAAACATCAGCGCCGTAGAACTGAGAAGCGGGCGGAAACTCGAGGAGAAAGGAGGAGAAAAACTGCTGCAAAAAGAGGCTGAGCAAAAGTCGCGACCGCGACAAGGAAGTCTCGACCGAGACTTTGACCCCGTGGAGAAGTCGCGATCGCGACCCGATTGTCTCGACCGAGACGACGGTGATTTGGGTTTCGAAAATATTTCTGAAAAATGTCTCGACTGCGACAATTTGTCTCGACCGCTACTTTCGCCAGAAGCTTCAACATCTCGACCGCAACTCCGTGATCTCGACCGCGACTCGCCTGCAGCACGTGTTGAGGATGACTACGAGGTTCGAGGAGACTTCAAGCTATGACAAGAGGACTATGTGCGACCTAACTTCCCTCCGCTGTACGCCGAAAAGCCACCTGCACCCTTCCCAGAAGCCTTGAGGGATACACGCAGACCTGCAAATGACAAAGAACTTTTCGAAAAATTTAGTAAGTGTGAGGTAAACATCCCTTTGCTAAACCTCGTTAAAAGTGTTCCTCGGTATGCTAAATTCTTGAAGGCGCTCTGCACCATCAAGAGGAACCAGAAGTTGAAAGGTAAGCAAAAGGTACAGGTGAGAGAAAGAGTGTCCGCATCCATTATGCAAAAGATAGCAAAGAAGTGCTCAGACCCAGGGATGGTTAGTATCCCTTGCATCATCGGTGAGAAGAAGATTAGTAAGGCCATGCTAGATCTAGGGGCTTCTATTAATGTTATGCCATTCTATTTGTATGAATTGCTAGGATTAGGACCTTTATCTGATACAGGGATTGTGATCCAGCTAGCCGACAGGTCAACGGTTCACCTGAAAGGGATAATCGAGGATGTCTTGGTGATGGTTGATAATTTAATATTTTCTGCTGATTTTTATGTATTAGATATGGGGCTTGATAACCAGGCTACGACTATCCTCCTGGGTAGACCATTCATGAGAACGGCCAATACTAAGTTAGATTACGCTAGTGGGGTGCTTACACTTGAGTTCGATGGAGATGTAGTTAGCTTTAACATACTTGAGGCTATGAAATACCCTGCGAATGATGCTGCTGCTTTATCTATAAATTCGATTGACCCTATTGTGCAGGAAGTTTTTGATGTGTGTGGGATTGACTCACTCCAATCTGTTGTAGAAAATAACATTGTAAGCTCTAAGGAGCATCACATTATATTATCTGCTGATGTGAATGAGGTCTTAGTTGAGTTTGATACTCCAGGTACTCTTTTGGCCGGTGGGCCCACGTTACTTACATTGCCGAGCGAGAAACCGCTCCCTTCTATTGTGCAGGCACCCACCATTGAGCTACAAGAGCTACCTCCGCACCTGAAGTATGGCTTTCTCGGCAAAGACAGCACGTTACCGGTCATCATCTCGAGTGCACTCGGCCAGGAGCGGGAAGAAAGATTGGTGGAGGTCCTAAAGAGCAACATCACAGCGCTAGGGTGGTCCATCGTTGATATCAAGGGAATAAGCCCTTCTACATGCATGCACATGATCCTACTAGAGGAAGGAGCTAAGCCAATCCGACAACCCCAGCGGCGACTAAACCCTCCCATGATGGAAGTAGTAAAGAAAGAGGTGCTGAAATTATTATCGGCCGATATAATGTATCCAATCTCGGATAGCCGGTGGGTCAGCCCAACTCAGCTGGTTAAGAAGAAAGGAGGGATTACCGTAGTGGAGAACTAGGCTGGTGAAATGGTGCCTCAGAGAACGCAGAATGGATGGCGTGTTTGCATCAACTACCGCAAGCTGAACGCGGTAACTCGTAAGGATCACTTTCCTCTCCCCTTTATCGATCAAATGCTAGAACGCCTTGCAGGTTACGCATATTATTGTTTCCTCGACGGATACTCGGGCTACTTCCAAGTGTCCATAGCACCGAAAGACCAGGCAAAGACTACTTTCACATGTCCTTTTGGTACCTTCGCATACCGAAGAATGCCATTCGGACTTTGCAATGCACCAGGTGCATTTCAGCGATGTATGGTAAGTATCTTCTCCGAATATATTGAGAACTTTATTGAGGTGTTTATGGATGATTTTACAGTCCATGGTGATTCATTTGATGCTTGTTTGAATAATTTGAAACTTGTGCTACAAAGATGTGTAGAAACCAATTTAGTGTTAAATTCTGAAAAGTGTCATTTTATGGTGAATCATGGTATTATTTTGGGTCACATTGTATCCTCCAAAGGGATTGAGGTCGATAAGGTAAAGATTGATGTAATTCAGTCTTTACCTTATTCTACTAATGTGCGCGAAGTTCGCTCTTTTCTTGGCCATGCAGGGTTTTATCGCAGGTTTATAAAAGATTTTTCATAGATCTCGACACCACTTTGTGAGCTACTGAAAAAGGAGGTGGATTTTGCCTTCAACGACGATTGTAAGCTGGCGTTTAATACCTTGAAATCGCACCTCATTGCTGCGCCAATCATCAAGGCGCCGGATTGGTCTCTACCATTCGAGATCATGTGTGATGCTAGCGATTATGCTGCGGGAGCTGTTTTAGGCCAGAAAGTGGGGAGAGCAATGCACGTTATCTACTACGCGTCAATGACACTAAGTGGCACCCAAAAGAACTACTCCACCACCGAGAAAGAGTTGCTAGCTGTGGTGTACGCCCTCGATAAATTCAGACAATATCTACTCGGGGTAAAGGTGATCATCCACACCGATCATGCAACCATCCGCTATCTCATGACGAAGAAGGAATCAAAGCCTAGACTCATCCGTTGGGTCTTATTATTAAGTGAGTTCGACATAGTGATCCGGGATAAAAAGGGGTCCGAAAACTCCGTGGCTGACCATCTTAGTCGCCTGGTTCATGATGGTGGTGATGAGGCGAGACCGAGGCTGGGCGAATTTCCGGACGAGTCCTTATGCCGAATCGACATTTTTCCAGTGTCTCGACCGCGACTCGAGTGTCTCGACCGCGACTTGGCCACAGCTGAAATGTCTCAACCGCCACTTAAGTGTCTCGATCGCGATTTGGCCACGGGTGAATTGTCTCGATCGCGACCCATTTCTCTCGATCGTTGGTCACGAGGACAAAGTCTCGACCGCGACCACCCCTTCTCGACCGCCACCATTCCGCAGAAACGCCAAGGTACACCCCCGAAACTGAATTTCTCACCCTCCGCTCCTTCACGCCATGGTATGCACACATAGTGAACTACCTAGTTCGAGGGGAATTCCCTCCTGCCTGCACCAAAGCTCAGCGCGACAAAATCAAGAGTGAGGCGAAATACTATGTGTGGGATGACCCCTACTTATGGAAACACTGCGTGGATAAGGTAATTCGACGATGCCTCCCAGATAATGAGGTACAATCTGGCCTTTCTTTTTGTCACTCTTACGCATGTGAGGGGCATTTCGGGCCCGATAAGACTGCTAGGAAGGTACTTGACACAGGTTTCTTTTGGCCACACATCTTTCGGGATGCTTATGCTTTTTGTCAAACTTGTGATAGGTGCCAAAGGGTTGGGAAAATATCCCGAAGGAATGAAATGCCACAAACACCATTAGTCTTTTGCGAGATTTTTGATGTTTGGGGGATAGAATTTATGGGACCTTTTCCTAAATCTAATGGGAATCTATATATATTACTTGCGGTGGACTATGTTTCCAAATGTGTGGAAGAAAAAGCCACCAAGACTGATGATTCAAAAATAGTTGCAGGGTTCCTTAAAGAGAATATATTTGCTAGATTCGGAATCCCGAAAGCCCTTATTAGCGATCAGGGGACTCATTTCAAGAATAAGACGATCAACGCTCTACTCAAGAAATACGGAGTGACCCAGCAAATCTCCACAGCGTATCACCCACAAAGTAATGGACAAGCCGAGGTCTCTAATCGGCAAATTAAGGGGGTGCTAGAAAAGACAGTTGCGCCAAACAGGAAAGACTGGAGTTTCCGTCTCGACGATGCACTATGGGCCTACCGCATCGTGTACACAAACACCCATTGGGATGTCCCCATATCGCTTGGTGTTCGGAAAGGCATGTCACCTACCGGTGGAGCTAGAGCATAGAGCATGGTGGGCAGTCCAGAAATGCAATATGGAGATAGATGAGGCTGGGGAGCATCAAAAATTGCAGCTGCATGAGTTGGAGGAAATACGCCGCGAAGCATATGAGAACGCGACAATATACAAGGAGAAAACGAAAGCGTGGCATGACAAACACATACTACGCAGGACTTTCAATGTGGGCGACAAGGTATTACTCTATAACTCGCGCCTCCAACTCTTTCCAGGTAAACTGCGGTCTAGATGGAGCGGGCCCTACATCATAGCCCGAGTCTTCCCTCATGGGGCGGTGGAGCTTTTTGATAAGACCAACAACAACACCTTCAAGGTAAACGGTCAGCGGATTAAACCGTATCATGAGAACTTTTCTGACGAGGTAATAGAGGAGGTCGCTCTTGAGGAGCCTGGCGCAGAAAACTAAGGAGCGAGGTTACGTCGAGCCAACGACGTTAAACAAAGGCGCTAACCGGGAGGCAACCCAGGGGATTTTTACTAACTTTAATCCCATTTGTTTGTTTTATTTTTGTCATTTTCATTAGAAAGTCTAAGGAGTCAGCAGGGAGAAGCCATTGGTGGAGTAAAACCGAATAAAGCCCCGAAATCACTCGAGTCGCGATCGCGACTACAGGGTCTCGATCGAGACTTCAACCCCGAGGAGATGTAGCGATCACGACTACATATGTCTTTACCGAGACGACGGTTCTGACTTTGCGAAAATAATTTCCGAAAAAGGTCTCGACCGCGACTTTATGTCTCAACCGCGACCGGAGGCGTCGACGCTGCGGAGTGATTGCGGTATTTCCCCCCTTCCCTATTTTATGAGGTCCTCTTTTGCTGCATTGAGGACAATGCGCTGGTCAAGTGTGGGGAGGGGATTTACGGTACCGAGGAGGAGTTTATGTGTTTTTCTATCTTTCTTACTTATTTTCTGCTGAACTGTTTTGAGTCGTATTTTGATCGAGTCTGTACCAGATTATTACCGTTTGAACTCTTGCTTTATTATTTATGTTTTAAAAAAAGAAAGAAAAAAAGATGAAAATAATACGAAAAAGAAACGAAAAAGTCGAAAAAAATACGAAAATAAAAGAATAAAGCCAGGCAAGCAAAAATTGATTAAAAAGGAAAAGGTTGGTGCCTGAAATAAAAAGAATAGAAAGAATAGTTCCTACCACTTTGATTTTGGTGAAAACCTGAAAGGGCACCGAAATTACATTGTTTTGTGATTGATTTATTGATTGCATATCTAATGGCGCAGGAGACATAAGAAGGGAGTAGAAGGATGTCTTGGGTTTCTAGGATTCACCAAGGAGGTATAAGGAGTTAGTTTAGCCTTTTATATCTCTTATTTATGAGCTTATTGTATCCATATTTTGCATGTCTACCATTCCATTAGTTTATTAGGTTGCTATATATATATTATCGGCGGTTGAGTTAGATTCTAGGATTAGTTCACTATTTCTTGGAGTTTGATGCATACTGTTGTGGTTGTATGATGCAGAATTTTAAATTAGGATTGGTGGTTGTGATTTGTGGATTTATCGTTATATCTAGTGGTTTAGGACATTACTCGAAGAGGAGGAATAAGAAGTGTATAAGCGAGTGGGAGACTCAATTTTATCCTTATTTATGTCATATTGATGTACCCTTACCCTTAGAGGAGATTAGGATTCCACTTGTGCTTTAACGCACATCACTTTGTTCGATTATTATTATTGCTATGGAGTGGTGTCATATGAAGGTGGAGAAATAAGGAGGGTTTTGGGTAGGATATCTCAGAGACATAAGGAGATAGATCAGAGTAGGTTAGTGCTTATGTACACTTTGGAGATTGGAGTATAGTCGCTAGCAGATTTTCCCTACACTTACTGTAGACCTTTGTGCTTTTAGGAGGAATGAGTTTTATTTTGCTTACTCGAGGACGAGCAAGGTTTAAGTGTGGGGAGGTTTGATAGGAGCTTATTATATGGTGTAACTAGCAACTATTAGCTTACGATTAGTGGTGTTTAGGTGCTTATTGAGTGGTATTCCCGGAATCAGGTATGATTGTTCACTTATAGATTTGCGGGACGCTCTTAAGCGTTATTATGTCGTATTGTATTATGGAGATCCTATTTGTACTCACCTCTAGTGCATTTGGGACGGAGCTAGAGAGAAGACGACCACACCTACACCCATGGAGAAGCGGAGAGGCGAATCCGAGCTGCCTCGGAAGCTTGCAGAAGACGAAGACCAGTTCGAGAGAAGGTTTCAAGACAAAGACGAGCCAAGACGAAGAAGTCTCGGTCGAGATTTGCCCTCGAAGAAGATGTCACGGTCGAGACTATACTGTCTCGATCGAGACTTTGCCTCGAAGTGAAAGTAGCCATCGCGACCCATGAAGTAGCGGTCGAGACTGAAGCCGTTTCTAGAAGACTGGAGAAAAGTAGCGACCACGACTCTGATATCTCGACCGCGACTTTAGACGGACCCGACCCAAAATGCAGATCTAAGCCCGGGAATTTATCAGTTTTTATTAGTTTTTCTCATTTTATCTTTTATATTTCAGTTATTTTATATTTCTTAGTCTGGGTACTCTATAAACCCTTAGTTTTAGGTTAGAATGAGTTAGTTATTCTTTTGCCACGTTTCACAATCAAGTTCTTAGAAATTCAGCCACCAAGAGGAAAGTTGCCACCTTTCTACCATCTTTTACCTTCATCCCTGGTTAGTTTATCCATAATCATGTATAGCTTTCTCTTGGCTATGTCTGGCTAAGTCCTTATGAGTTGACTCTTAGGTTGAGGCCATTGTTCTAGGAATTGTTTGTGACAATTCTATGTTTATGTTCTAATAATAATTTTAGCATTGTTTTATTTTCTCTTGTGATTATTATCATCGATTGATATTGATTTTATCTAGGTTGCAAACTAGGTTGATTAATTATTCATTCATATCGCTAGGCTTGATAATTCGATTTGAAAAGTCTTGTCTTTTAGGTAGCAAACAGAATTAGAATAGACTATTTGCGAGTGCTTCTTTTGTAGAGATTATAAACCTGTGTCGAGTATCGGTGATTTGCCAATGGTATTGCATAGGCCTACTTATCTTTCATCTTTATGCTGTTGAGTAGTTGAACCTTAGGATTTCTTTGGTTATTGCATACAACAAGGGTTTCTAGGACTATTTGGACTAGTTGCTATTTACGAACAAAGAGTAGGACAACTAGATTATTTATTTAAAAGAACATAACTTTATTAGAATTCGATGATCAACTTTTCATAAGAATAATGTGCTGAGACTGAAAGAGTGAGATTTCCATCATTATAAGGTTAACAAATCCAACGCAATTAGTTACTATTGTTTTCGATAATTTTCCAAACCAACCCCCCCCCCCTTTTTGTTACTATTGATAACACAATTGAAATAAACTATCGTTGTGGCTCCCTGAGGAATCGACTCCGACTTACCGCTTCACTAGTGGATATTTAGTTGGATTTATCTTTGACATGAACAACGACCGGTAAAACGCCTGTCAATTACTTTTGTGGATGATCATTCGAGATACATGAAATATTTATTGAGATCTAAAGATGAAGCTGAAAATGTGTTTTACACTTATATGGCTGAGGTAGAAAACCAATTGAATCATAAGATTAAAAGGATTAGGTCAGATAGAGGAGGTGAATATATCACTAACTCATGGAAAGAATGATGTGAGAAGAATGGTATAATTCATGAGTTTACAGCTCCATACAGCCCACAACAAAGTGGTATAGCCGAAAGGAAAAACCAAACTTTAAAAGAAATGATGAATGCTTTACTTTCGAGTTTTGGCTTACCTGATAACATGTGGGGTGAGGCTGTATTAACTGCGAACCATATTCTTAATAGAGTACCTCATAAGAAGCTAGATAAGACACCCTAGGAATTATGGAAAGGTCATGCACCAAATTTGAAATTTTTGAAAGTGTGGGGGTGTCTAGCCAAGGTAGGATTGCCTGCTTTTAAAATTGATGCAATTGGATCTAAGACCTTTGATGCTGTGTTTATTGGTTATGACCATAACAGTGTTGCTTATCGATTCATGTGTTTGAGTGATCTTTCTATATGTGAATATAGAGATGCTGAATTTTTTGAGCATGTATTTCCTTTAAAGAAAAATGTTGTGCAAATTGATTCTATGGCTAATGTTGCATCTTCGTCTAGGAGTTTACCTTCCAAGCCTATTCATGAAATTGAACCTAGGAAGAGTAAAAGACAAAAGAAAGCTACTAGTTTTGGTCCTGATTTTGTGACTTCTTATTTAATTGAACTCAATGATGTAAATGAATTAAATGAGACATTCATTAATGTGCATATGCTAGAGGATGATCCTAAAACATATGATGAGGCAGTGAGTTCATTAGATGGTAGTTTTTGGAAAGATGCAATTAAAAGTGAAATAGATTCAATTATGTCTAATCATACATGGAACTAGTAGAGATGTCGAAGGGAAACAAAGCCATAGGATGTAAGTGGATATTTAAGAAGAAGCTTAAAATTGATGGCTCTGTTGAAAGATATAAGGCTAGACTAGTTATTAAAGGTTTCACTCAAAAATACGGAATTGACTTCTTTGACACTTATTCCCCTATTACTAAGATTTTGACCATTCGTGCATTGTTTGCTTTAGCTTCTAGCTACAAGTTATTAGTACATCAAATGGATGTTAAAACTGTATTTTTAAATGATGATCTTAATGAGGAGATTTATATGGAACAACCTCCGGGATGTGTAGTTCCAGGACAAGAGAACAAAGTGTGCAGATTAAAGAAGTCATTGTACGGTTTGAAGCAAGCACCAAAGCAAAGGTATGGCAAATTTCATAAAACCATATTAGGCTTTGGATTCAAGGTAAATGGATCTGATGCTTGCGTTTATTCAAAATCATTTGGTGTTGATTGTGTTATTATATGTCTTTATGTGGATGACATGTTGATTTTTGAGACTCACATTAATGTGATTAACACAACCAAACTATTTCTTTCCTCTAAGTTTGACATGAAAGATTTAGGTGAAGCAGATGTGATTCTAGGTGTTAAAGTAACTAGAACTGTAAATGGCTTCATATTGTCACAACCACATTATGTATAGAAAGTATTAAAGAAATTTAATCAATTTGATGTTGTGCCAGTTAAACTTCCATATGATCATAGCATGCAATTAAAGAAAAACCTAATGATAGTGTTTCTCAGAATGAATATGCTAAAGTGATTGGAAGTTTGATGTTCTTGATGAACTGCACTCGACTTGATATTGCTTATGCTGTCAGTAGACTTAGTCGGTATACTCATAACCCAAGTAGAGATCATTGGTTTGCTCTCAATAGATTATTGAGATATCTTAGAGGCATCATGGATTGGGGATTGCATTTTGTTGGTTATCCTAATGTGTTAGAAGGATATTGTGATGCAAACTGGGTTACTGATAATGATGAGGTTAACTCCACTAGTGGATATGTATTTACATTTGTGGTGGTACTATCTCTTGGAAGTCTTGTAAACAGTCATGTATAGCTAGATCTACTATGGAGTCTGAATTTATTTCTTTAGACTTAGCAGGTCAAGAGGCTGAATGGTTGAGAAGTTTACTGGTTGATTTACCATTGTGGGGGCGAAACCCCCCCTACTATTTCTCTACATTCTGACTCACAGGCTGCTATTTGTGTAGCAAACAGTAATGCCTATAATGGCAAGAAGAGGCAAATTCAGATCAGACATGAGCCTGTGAGACATCTCATAACAAATGGTGTGATAGGCCTGGAGTTCGTGAGATCGGAGAGGAACTTAGCTGATCCATTTACTAAAGGACTAAGTAAGAAGTTGGTTCTTGATTCGTCAAGAGGAATGGGACTTAAGCCCGTGTATTGAGGAATTCTTGGTGGATCCCCTAGTGGTCAAACGAAGCCTTGAAAAGACCAATAAGGTATACACTATTTCCATTCTTAAGACTAGTGTTTGTGAGGTTGAGCTGTAGCTCTTAATGTTCTCATAGCCCAGGTTTTGGGTGGTCCTATTGAGAAGGACTTGATGAGTTCACCGTTGAATTGTGTGAGGGTGAGTCTTAGACTCTTAATGATTTCATAACCCATGCTGGGTGGTCCTTTTGAGACATGACTTGATAAAGTCACCTACTAGAGTATGAAGGACATGAATCCTTCTATGAAAGACTCGGGTGATCTTTCTAGAGCACTCTATAGCATCCCAAGGAAGTGTGAGATACTTCTTATTGCGGAATCATAGAAAGTTATTGGTGAGAAGTGTGTTGTTAAATAGCTCTTAAGTTAGGAGAGTTCCAGATTCGTTCACTCTCCCTACGAAAGAACTACTTTAATTTCACTACGTGATGACTCAAATCGTAAGATACCTTCACTTAAGCTTCAAACCTTATTAGTGTGTTCAGAATTCTTTGGTTTTCAAATGTTTTGTCCTTCTGCACTTGTGGGGGATTGTTAGTGCTTGTACTGTATATAGTGCAAAAGCACTAAATTTGTTTTTGATTGCTATCCCACATCGACAACTTGAATAATACTCCCTCAGTATAGAAAGCACAAACTTCTTAGAGAGGTTAACTAGCATAGAAAGGAGTCCCCCTCGCGCGCACCGCCGCCGCCGTCCGTCCGTTCGGGCGGTCGGGTCGGGTTAGTCCGGTCCGGTCCGGTCCAGTCTCGGTCCGTGTCACGTGCGCGGTGTGATGGGGCCCGATTTTGTTACTCACATTAATTTTTTGAGCATCGGAATATCAGAACGTAAATTAATTTCGTTTCCGATTCTTCCGTTTTAATTAAAATATTTTTCCGATTGTTTTAATGAGTCAGAAACAGTTCTGATTTTTCTTTGGTGAACGTTGTAACTTTCCACGTTCTTAGTGGTGGAGTTACTGCATCTCTGTTTTATAAAGTCAGAAACCTTCTCTGCAGAGATTAATCGCTTCAAAAGGATTTCAATCAAAAACCCTCTCTACGCTCTGAACACAATTTCGACTGATTCCATTCCTTCGTTGACGAGAGTCCCCGATCGAGGGAAGCTGTGTTAACCTTGGGGGGCGACGCCAATCTGATTGATCTCCTCGGATCAGGGCGAATTCGCTTCTGAGGCAGCGGATTTCTACAGTAATGTAACAAATTTCTATATGGAGTTTTATCAATTCTATTTTCCGAATAGTCTCATACATTCCTGTTTAATTGTTATCTTATTCTTGATTTTAAAACTAACACTATATAGACTGCATTTAGAGCTTCGTAAAAATCCCCAAAAAATGAACTCATATCCTCTTACCTATAGTGAACAAGATGATGTAGAACAAACGACACTTGTCCGCGCCTTAATTCTACTTGTTATGCATGTCCATTTGCAACACATTGTGCAATCCGATTGCCACGTGTAAATGTAGATATTTATGAACCTTAGTAAGTTGTTACTTTTTTACCCGATAATTATAAACACAATACTCGTCACCAATTTGCTTATATAAATTTAAATATCACGTAAAACGTATACATGCTACGTTAACAATATTTTAATAATAACCGTTTGGTGGTGAATGTTTGTCTAATACGCCTAGGCATATGAAAATTAATACGTAATCCATAGTTATATAATCATTATGCCTCTAAATCAATTGTTTATTCACTAAGTTGATCTATTTGATCGTAATTAGCGATTCAGTTTTTGGGTAAACCTACTCATTCCCTTTCCAGCCTTATCGCCAGGGCAAAAGGCTCCATCTATAAGGATTGACACTGTCAATACCGTCATGTTTTTAGGGAGGCGAATGGGATGACAGACTCGTTGGCCTCTCTTGTTTTCAATTTCAGTTTAGGTTTTTCAGTACTTCTTACGCCTCCAGAGTATGTTTTGAAGGTTTTGTTGGAGGACACGAGGGGATGGGCTATACCCCGAATTGTTTTATTATAGTCCCATTTTCCTTTTTCAACGTGTAGGAAATCTCTGATCCTCTTAAAAAAAGTGTTGGTCTATTTGAAACATTATTATATTAAAATGAACATTCAGAGTTATTATTCATAATGAGATGTTAATACAATTTGCAATTATAAATTGCACTTTATATACATAAATTCCAAATACATGTGAGTTGAATCACAATGCTTCCAAGCATATAAATATTTGACTCCCTAAATATCAATTAATGGACTTGTTGACGTCCAACGTAGACCTTACATGGTTTCATTGGGACGAGGCAGGTTTCGATAATTTGTCCATTAATTATGATCCTTTATAATTTGTCCATTATATGGTTTCATTGTAGTAGCTACCAAGAAATTCATGGAAGGATTTCTTTCTTGGAGAGGGAGGATTTTGCAAGGTTTATAAAGGATAATTAGAAGCTTTAAATCAGGTATGTTAAAAAGATCAGCATATAGATTCAACGCCGTGAAATTGTCTTTGTTTCTACATAATTTGTGCAGACAATACAAGTTCATTGTACTGTGTAGCTCGTGGCTATTAAACAGTTGAATCTCCATGGATGCATCTTACTGTACCCAATTCCACAAGGTTAAATAGGGCTTTTACCGCTGTTGAACGCACAATTTTGACCTTATGTTGTTCAAGAGCTGATAGGCTGAATAGTGAAGCATCTAAATTCTCTATTGTTGTTTCATTTCCTAATTCAAGAACTAGTATGGATGGCTCGATTGCCCCCGTTTCTGCAATCATTGATTTGTTGTACTTGTTAATTGATAGGTTTAAGAGCGCAGTTCCTGCGTGTTCTTGTTTATCTTCAAATCAAACCGCATCAGCAAAATCATGGTTTAATGGCACTAAAATTTCCTACAATATCATGGTTTTAGACGTTGTTCTTGGCTAGGAGGAGGATCTCCTTAGCAGCGAAGGTTTGTGTTTCAGTGGATTGGTTGTTCAGATGTTCCACTAGCTTGTTGACAATGGTTGACGTAATGATCTCACTTGACTCTCTCCCCATCCTCCTCATCATCATCAGACTTTGAAGTGGAAGGACCACTATCATTGAACCATGGGAACTTTTTTCATGTACAATAACATCATGACTTGGGATCTGATTACTATTTTTCTCAAACCAATTTTGTATTCTGTAAGAAATAAATAGGAAGCCAAAAAAGTATATCAATTCAACAATATGATTGTTGGGTTATAGGAACTAGGAAACTGATACGAAATCGACCAGGGTGGTCGATTCGTTACGGCGCGGATCTAGATCGAGCACGTTCACCTAGTCGCCGATTTGTGTTTATATGTTTCGGTAACAGAATAGGAACATTTTTGTTTTTGTGTAATAGAACAAGAACAATAATAGCTCGTTGAGGCACGAGCCCGAGTGGGGTGGTGCCGGTGCAAGAGAGGAGAAACTCAATATCTAATTTGCATTCAAAGTGATTGTAAAAGAAATACAAGTATGCTATATATAGCCAAAGACAACCTTTCAAAACCCTAGTGGGCTTGGACTTATTCTAATTAATGGGCTGGCCCTCTTAAGCATAAGAGAAGCACACACCCAAAATAGGAAATGGATAATAAAAAATACTAAACTCAATCACATAGATAATATAATTAGTTAACCAAATGTTGGCCAAGAAGGACACCATGGTCTGGGTCGTCTCACGTTGGCCTCGAATTGTCTGACTGCAAGCCAGAATTGCATCAGAAACTCAGTTCCTATCCCACGCCTCCTCAGTTTTAATGATAACAAATAATTATTATTTCTAATATCTACCTTGACCGAGTCATTACATTATTATGATATAGCTTATATTGGAATTATGCTCAAGGAGAAGTAGCTAGTTTATCAAGTGAAAATGCGAAGGAACTAAGGAGCTTCAATAGCGTCGATAGTGCTTAAGGGAGCTGAAGAGGGTAATCAAGTGACAAGAGCTACACGTTGATATAGATCAAGGGGACCGATGAGAGTACTACTCATATATGAACGCGAAGGGAACTGAAGGATATAGTTGAAGGGGACCGAGCATTTATTCAAGGAAAGGATCTTTCTCGGTTCCTATTTATAGAAAGATACTTCATTTAAGGAAACCATTTAGATTTTGTTGTTTCGATTAAATGAATATTCTTGATAGGCTGCTCAGTAAGTATGGGGACTGAGAACTCATTTATGGGAACCGGTCGTGTAATTGTTGGGGACCGACAAAAATCATGGGGACCGAGAACTTTTTTATATGAACCGACCGTGCAAATGTTGGGAACCGACCGAAAGAAACGACTAGTTGTAACCGGTAATCATTACGTCGACTTCCCTCTAAGTTCCAATGCAAGATTCGTCGAAAGTCATCGCGTTCCCAAGAAGCTATCTCCTAGGCAATCCAGTTGTAACCGTTAGATCTTGTGACCGTTTAATTCACTCCATAAAAGCCCCTTCCTTCACCGTCCCTGTTCACCGTCCTCATTAAGCTCTATCTTCTCTGCTCCCAAACTCTCAGAAATCCTTAATCATCTCATTCTTTCTCCATCTCTCCTCAATCTACAATCAATCAAACACAATGGCAAGATCCTCAAAACCAACCTTTTCTGCCCAGTCAATTGAAGCCTATGAATATGTGGAGTTCCTTGTCTTCAAGCAACTCGGTCAAGAAGCTCTTGCGGTGGCTAAAGCCCAAGCTAAGTCACATACACCACCTCTAACCTCTACAACGATTCTTGAACATGTCGCCCCCATCATCAAATCTCCTTCTCTTCCACCAACCACCAAAGAAGCCACACCACCTCCTCCAGCCAAAGCTTATTCGCCTCCTCCTACACCTAAAATCCCTCACTCACAAGAAAGCTCCGACAAGACCCAAACATTTTCCCTAAGTGAGTCTAAAACTGCATCAAGCAACTCCAAGACCAGAGATATGATCGATCTCACTAAGCCACCATCCAAGAAACGGCTACTAGCACTGATCAGACTCTTAGTGAAGGTCTTAAGTCACCAAAACTGACTTTACTCCTCGATAATAGAGGAAGCGCGTCCCGGCAGTCGAGTAAATGACCTATCCTAGCCGACTCTTCATCAATCGCCAAGAAACCAAAAGCCTCTGATATTTCCTCTCCACCGCCTCTAGCACCTCAAAAGGCCTTAATCCCTACACCTTCCACCGCCTCAAAATCCTCTCAGCAGCTTGACATATCACAGTCGCCTGCCACAGGCAACTTCCAAACCCGCTTCCTAATCGACCTAATTATTATAGGCACCGGTTTCTGGGAACGACTGACTCAAAGGAGTTTGATCTTGCTTCAACGGTAGTGACACTAGAGCGAACTTGCTGGTCGGAGTTAGAGCAAGAACCATTAACCGTCGATCACAATGAAATCTGTAAGTTCTACTCCAATCTTAACCCGATGACCCCAGGCCCTGGTCAGTCCTACGCGATCGCTTTCATCCCTTGGGGCGAGGACCCTATTACGATCAACACAAAGCTGATTGCGAAGGTCCTTGGCTTTTGTACTGCTGAAGGGTATTCAGTGGTACTAAAGAAGAATTGGCCCTCTGGAAAGGCCGATACCCTGCAACTGTTGTTTGGTAGAAGGAACATCTCTGACTTGAAGATGAATCTGATGCGCTTCCAGGACAAGCTTCTTCATCATATTTTGATCCACAACGTCATTCCTTGCCAAGAAAATAGAGACACGGTAAACATCACAGACGCTTTCCTTACGCGACATGCAATTGAGTTAGGTATCTACCGCCCAGTCTCTAAAACTCCCTGCGAGAATATAGTATCTGTTCAAGGCATGCGTCGATTGCGTTACTCCAACATAGATCCCCCTCCAAAAGATCTTGAAGTTAAGGGCAAGAAAGAAGACTTCATAGCGCTTCCCAAGGCAGCAAACTCTTATTCAGAAAACTGTTGTGAACATCAAGGTGCTTGAAATGCTCCTCCAGAAGATTTTGAAGTGCCTACTGAGCAAGAAACAATCATTGAGGATCCAACTGCTTAGCCTTTGTTCCCTCATCACAACTTGTAGAAATCTTAGGATCTTTTTCGCATTATCCTATGTTTTTTGTGAGTTGTTGTGTGTTTCCTTAATATAAAATTATGCTTTTGGTGCTATATGAGTCTTGCATTGTGCCTTCATTTTAGTTCTATACTTGGTTTCTTCTCTGGGTATCACTTACTCATTCCTTTAGAGAGAATTGATTTAGTAGCTCGCATTTATTCCCTTACTTAATATTTAACATGCACCTTTTTCTATGATGTCAAAAGGGGGAATTAATCAGGCATATCGGGTTTATCTATTGAGGGGGGACTGAACTAGGAGATACTAAAGGAAAGAATAGTGGAGTACTTGTTCTTTGACTAACAGTGGATTATCACTCTCAATTACTTAGTCCCTTTGATACAGCTTAAATAATATGCCAGGATTCTATGTTTTCCATCATTAAAAAGGGGGGAAATGTTGGGTCATAGGAATTAGGCAACTCAGTTCCTATCCCACGTTTCCTCACTTTTAATGATAACAAACAATTATTGTTTCTAATATCTAGCTTCAGTGAGTCATTACAGGATTATGGTATAGCTTATATTGGAATCATGTTCAAGGAGAAGTAGCTAGTGTATCAAATGCAAATGTAAAGGAACTAAGGAGCTTCAATAACGCTGATATCACTTAAGGGAACCGAAAAGGATAATTAAGTGATGAGAGCTACACGCTGATATAGCTCAAGAGGACAGACGGGAGTATTACTCATATTTGAACGCGAAGGGAACCAAAGGAAATAGCTTAAGGGGATCGAGCATTTATTCAAGGAGATGATCTTTCTCACTTCCTAGTTATGGAAAGCTACTTCATTTGAGGAAACCGTTTAGATTTTATTGTTTCGGTTTATTGAATATTGTTGATTATGAATATTTCAGCTTAGGTATGTTTCTTTATTGCTCACCTCTATAAGGTGATGTTCTAGGGTTTTTATAAGGTTAGTGAGTTTTATCATTAGTGTGCTAACAAGTCGATAATTGAGAGCTAGAGAGATGAATCGTTGAAGCAGCTTAGTTTTATTGGGAGAAGGGAGTCTCTACAAGTCCAAGTAGACAACCTAAGAATTATGTGTTTGACTTAGGTTTTAACTCTTGTGATTCAATCAATAGAGAAGAGTGTTTTTGTTTTATATATTGTTTCATGAATTACTTAAATACTTGCTTGAATTCCGCTCTTAGGATCTGAGTTTCCAAGATCAAACCCCTTCAACGATCCTACAATAGCTTTATTTACTATCAACTTAAGCAAAAAGCTAATTTTCCCACACCATTGCATATTCATGAACAAGGCAGTTCATATTGATAATTTTGATTAATTTTTATTTCACAAGCTCATGATTTATTTATAACCAACTTTTTTATCGTAGGTCACAATTATTTTTTTATTTTAAGGTTCATAAATTTATAATGATGATTCATAAACTTTATATTAAAAGTTTATGAATTTCTTTCATGAAATTACATTGAAGGTTAATGCCTTTTCAAGATCATGGATTTTCCTTTGGATGTTCATGATATTTTTTCACGATTATTTATTTTCTAAAGTAAGTTAACGAGTTTTCTCTTATAGATAGTCTCATAAACATATTCATAAATTTATGAGATTTGACAAATCTAATTTTTTTTAATTATGAGTCATGAGTTTTATATTTTAGGTTAATGAGTTTATATTACGAGTTCATAAGTTTTTTCGTTTAAGTTCATTGGTTTGTTTGTTTGTTTTTATTATAATTTTATGATTTTTCGTCGACTTTTTTTCTCTAATTTGTGATTAATATTTTTCTGACAAGTTAAAGAGTCTTTTTATGAATGTTCATGAGTTTGTCATTATAGGTTCATGAATTTTACATTGTAAGTCCATCATGTATCTATAAGAATTTTGTGTTATGAGTCACGAGTTTTATATTTTAGGTTCGTGGATCTATATTGAGGGTTCATAAGTTTCTTCATTTAAGTCCGTTAGTTCTTTTAGATAATTGTATGATTTTTCATCGATTTTTTATTTCTAATGTGTGATTAATATTTTTCTGACAAGTTCATGAGTCTTTTATGAAGGTTCATGAGTTTGTCATTATAGGATCATTAGTTTTACATTGTAAGTGCACCATTGCGGGTCAATAAGTTTTTTCATTTAAGTCCATGTTGTTTTTAAATATTTATGGTTTTTTCCCTTGTAGTTCGTTAATTTTTTATT
Source organism: Phyllobates terribilis (assembly GCF_046119375.1). Classification (NCBI taxonomy): domain Eukaryota; kingdom Metazoa; phylum Chordata; class Amphibia; order Anura; family Dendrobatidae; genus Phyllobates; species Phyllobates terribilis. Next base: position 22,837 of record NW_027369433.1, read on the forward strand.
TCTAATTTATGAATATTTTTTCTGGGAATGTAAGATTCTTTTTTGAAGGTTTATAAGTTTTGTATTATAAGTTCATGAATTTATATTATAGGTTCATGAATCTATATTACGGGTTCATATATTTTTTATTTAAGTCCATGGTTTTTTTATATAATTTATTATTTTTTTCCTTGTAGTTCATCATTTTCTATTTCTAATTTATGAATACTTTTATGGATAGGTAAAAGCCTATTTTGAAGGTTCATGAGGTTTGTATTATAAGTTCATGAATTTATATTGTTGGTTCAAAAAATTCATTTAAGCCCATCGATTCTTTAAATAATTGTATGATTTTTTATTTATGAATATTTCTCTTGCAAGTTCAAGAGGATTTTTTCAATGTTCATCAATTTATATTGTGAGTTCATGAATTTTGTATTGTATGTTTAAAAATTTGTGTTGCGGATTTATAAGTTTTTTCATTTCAGTCCATGTTTTTTTATAAGAATTATTGCTTTTTCCTAGTAGTTTGTCGTTTTTTATTTTTTTATTTATGAATATTTTATCAGAAAATTAAAGAGTCTTATTTCAAGGTATATGCATTTTATATTGTGTTTCATGAATTTATATCACATTTAGAAATTTATTTTGCAGGTTCATAAACTTTGTCATTTCAGTCTATATTTTTTTTAAAATACTATCATTTTATTCCTTGTAGTTTGTTGTTTTTGTTTTTATATAAAATTTTAAGCAAGTTCAAAGTTTTTTTCTTTCAAGATTCATGATTTTTCTGTTGTGGTCATATTTTATATTGTTTAGAAATTTATATCAAAGGTTGATAAATTTTGTCTTTTAGTTCATGGTTTTTTTAAAACTCTCTCATTTTTTTATTTTTATTTTTATTTTTATTTTATTTTTATTTTTATTTTTATCTATGAATATTTTTCTAGCAAGAGCTTTTATTTTCCAAGAATCATGAATTTTATGTTGTGGATTCATGATATTATATTGCATGTTCAAAATTTTATATTGTGGGTTCAAAAGTTTTGTCATTTGAGTCCATAATTTTTTTAAAAATATCTTTTTTACCTGTAGTTGTCATTTTTTTTTATGAATTTTTTTCTATCCATTCAAGAGCTTTTTTTAAAAATCCATTAATTTTATATTATGAATTCATGATTTTATATTATATGCTCAGAAATTTATATTATGTTTTTTTATAAAAAATTGTCATTTTAGACAATGTATTGTTAAAGAGTTTATCATTTTTTCTTATAGTTTGTTGTTGTTGTTTTTGTGAATATTTTTCAAGCAGAAAAAAATAGTCTTTTGAAAATTCATGAATTTTATATTGTGTGTTCATGTATTTATATGATAGGTTTATTAATTTGTACTGTGGTTGACTTCCTTTAATTTTATTTGTTTTTTTCTCATAGACTAAATAATTTGTGTTTTTTTTTTCTTCTTCTAAACAATATGTTAATCTTCACTTACATTAAGATCATGCATAGACAATAGTGTTCTCCCTATAACAAACTAAAATCTCCTATAATTGACACTCAATTATGTCTTTGTCTGTGTACAGCTGGCCATTTTTTTTTGCAAATAAATTTTTGTGGCTATTTGCACTAGGATTAATTGCAGGCTGGCCAAATACAGCTTCCTCCCATGAGAGATCCCTATTCCCAATGTATTAACACTTTCAGCCAAAGATTTCAGACTTGAAACCAGGAGTGTCCACTATATCATCGTCAGAATCAAAAGGATTGCAGGATTTATGGATGAAAATGTACAATATATTTATCTACAAGAAATTAGATCCTTTTTTTCTATCAAAACTAATAACTTATTTAAATTCAGAAGCAAAAGTTGGGTATATACCCAGTGTCATCTTTCAGAAACTTCTTGTCCTCAGAGTTTTTTTTTAATTTTCAAGTTTATATAAACAACTGGTGGATTATCATCAACCTATCAGAATTAACAAGAAAAGATCAACATGAAAACATCATTTCAATCGCGAGGTGATTGAGAAATCTATTTATACTGTTACAACAGGGCGGGAGAACACTACATCATTCTATTTCTTAAATTTTTCACCAGATTAATATTCTTGAACTAAGTTATCAAGAAAGTTCATCAACACTGAATATAGATTTCAAGAAACAAATCATTCCTTCATCACCCCCATACTAATAAAAGAAAACATCAATGTTGGAGCCTCGATTCGTCGTTACATTGATTCAATGAGTAGACGATGGCAACACTCCATCTTCTTAGGCTTGTTATTAGCTCTCCTTTGTATGTTTTCTCCATCTCGTGATTCTGAGCAGAATGATATCTTCTAGTATCCTGCAAAAGGCCTAAACCCGGAGATGCACTACTAGAAAACACGATATTAGCGACGGAATAATTCGTCGCTAATATCGCGAATTCCGTCGCTATTTGTATTTAGCGACGGAATTCCGTCGCTACGTGTCCTTCGCTAACTATATGGTCACCAAACCAGTTTGGCGACGGAATATCAAACCGTCGCTATCTTTGCGACCGTTTTTGCGACCGAATTCCGTATCCAAATTTGGAACTAGGAGACCGATATTTGCGACGGTGTTGGCGACCGATTTCCGTCACTAACCAGGACCCCTGGAGACCGATATTTGCGACGGCGTTGGCGACCGATTTCCGTCGCTAACGATGACCCCTGGAGACCGATATTCGCGACGGCTTTGGCGACCGATTTCCGTCGCTATCAAGGACCCCTGACCTCAAATTTTGAGACGGTTTTCCGACGGAAATCCGTGTCTAATGCATTTATAATTTTAGATTTTTCCAATTCATTGGCTTTAATATTGGCACAATTTATAAATTTTTATTGAGCTTGGAAATATTATAAAATCAATCATAAACAAACATAGAAATCATATATTGAATCGAAACTGTTATTACAAACGTCGTTCGTTAAAAACAAAAAACAAAGATACAAATTATTAAAAACCTAAGACTAGGGGCCGTTTTTTTCGTCGCCGCCGTCGTCGTCGTCGTCGTTTTCTTCTTCCTGTTGTTGCGGACGATATTGTGGTGGAAGGGTCGCATTCATCATTGTCACGTTACCTCGCACGAACTCGGACATTTGCGCATGTATGTCATGATGCAAACGTGACTGCATTTCCGAATACATTTCCGCTCGCATCTGCTGCATCTGCGCTTGCATCCGCTCCTCCATCTCATCTACCTTGCACTGAAAATCTTCTTGGTTCGTTCAAGAGGACGAACCGATGTGAGATGACCTGGAATGATGCGCCCGACCGCGTCTTGTGTCGACGTATACCCCGGCCGCTGAACCAAGTCCGTACACCCGGTTCTTCTTGTTGACACCCTCCATCTCCAGATAGACCTGGATCGGGTTCACGTCATCCATACTCGCATCCTGACCCTCTTGGCTCGGTGGCTGGGACGAGGAACCAATCCTTTGGGAGAGCGCTTCCTACAATCACCGATGAAAACATGGTATAGTTAGATACTAATGAATAAGTTATAACGTAATACAGTTTACGAAATACATACCGACAACTTCTTCGCCCTCGAGTCTACTAGGACAGGCTTGTCCTTGTCTTTCCTCGATGTGTGTGTGTGGGTGTACATCTCGGGAGATTGAGCACGGTATTGAACACATTATCGAACACATTTTTCTCAATATGCATTACATCTAAATTATGCCGAATAACATTCGTACTCCAGTACGGCAAGTCCCAGAATATGCTCTTCTTATTCCATCCATGTTTTTTGGACAGTAAAGCATTATGATGTTCCGATCCAGGTTCATACGACTTCTTAAACCCCAAACGATCCAGCTCAGCTAACATTTCAGCTCCAGTTCTCACCCCCCTAAGCCTTCTGCGCTCTTCTCTGCCCTTACGAAAATCAGTGACATTTTTGCGAAATGGATGACGCGGATGCAAAAACTTCCGAGAGCAATCAAACCACGATTGTTTACCACTCTTGAGCAACGTGAATGCATCTGTCTCCTCCATGCAATAAGGGCAAGCCTGTCTACCAGCGGTGCTCCATCCAGACAACATAGAATAGGTGGGGAAGTCATTAATTGTCCACATAAGAGCCGCTTTCAGCTGGAAGTTCTGTCATTTGTGAACATCATAGGTTGTGACTCCGCACTCCCACAACTGGTTTAACTCTGCAATCAACGACTGTAAGAATATGTCCATTTGCTGCTTCGGATTTCTAGGACCCGGGACCAGAACCGTCAGAAACATAAACTCATCCTTCATGCATATGCCAGGAGGGAGATTATAGGATGTTAGGACGACCTTCCATGATGAATATTGTTGCCCGAAAATGCTGAATGGCTGAAACCCATCGGAACACAAGCCTAATCTGATATTTCTGACTTCATCGGCGAAATCGGAATGCAACTCACTAAAACGTTTCCACGCCGGAGAGTCGGACGGGTGACACATCTTGTCATCAACCATCTGATGGTCAGCGTGCCACGTCATATGTTGGGCAGTTGCTTTCGAAGCATACAATCTTTGTAGCCTTGGAGTTATTGGAAAATAAAACATTTTCCGATATGGGACTCTATCCTTTCTCCTTTTTGATTTGCCTTGGGTCACAGGCTTCCACCGCGGTTCACCACAAACTTTGCATTCCGTTCTATCTGCATCTTCTTCCCCCCAGTAAAGCATACAATTTCGGCGACAAAAGTCAATGACCTCAACCGGTAACCCCAAACCCTTAACCAACTTTTTTATGTTAGCAAAATTGGTTGGCATCTTGTTATCCTCCGGAAGCAGCTCTTGTATGAACTCGCACATGTCGTCCATTAACCTTATCGAACCCTGATGACGACACTTTATATCCCTCATTTTAGCAGATGCAGAAAACGGAGAGTGCTTGTTGTTACCGGGCCACATTTCTTGCTCCGCTACGCGCATCATATCAAAAAAATTCTGTGATTCGGCATTCGGAGGCTCGTCTTTAAAGGCCACTTCTGGACTAGCAGCATCATTTATCATCCTATGCCCGGATGAGAATCCAAACCCCTCGACATCATTCTCTGATACGACATGCTGTTGTCCTCCGGGATTCAACACAGTCCCCTCGCCATGAAACACCCATATTTGATAATCTTTTACAAAGCCATTTCTCAAAATATGATATTCTACATCTTCCGTATTACGATAGCTTTTATTTCTACATGCATACTTAGTACAAGGGCATTTTATTTTTCCTTCACTCATACATGTTGGATGATCTGTGGCGAACTGGATAAACTCTGACACTTTCTCGGGAAAGCCGGGAGTTAGCAACCCCCTCGTGAGTCTCTGATACATCCAACCATGATCTTGGTTCATCTCTGTAGTGCGTTTTATTAGATAACGATTTTATCTAGCTACCCACATTTATTATCCTACTAATACAATCTCTAATTTATTTTATTGTGTTACATTAATTCCGAGCATTAATCATATGTATTAATATTTTAATATTTCGACATTATTTAAATAATATTTAATTAAATCCACCAATCATATATATTTCGAAATCCACAACATTCAATATATAATTTCTATATAATTTCTACAATATTTTAAATCTTTAATATTTAAATCCATACAAAATTCTAAATCTTCAATATTTTAAATTCATCAATCATATATACTTCGCAATCCACAACACTCAATATATAATTTCTACAATATTTAAATCTTTAATATTCTAAATCCATACAAAATTCTAAATATTTAATATTTTAAATCCATCAGTCATATATATTTCGAAATCCACAACACTGAATACATAATTTCTACAATATTTTAAATCTTTAGTATTCTAAATCCATACAAAATTCTAAATCTTCAATATTTTAAATTCATCAATCATATATATTTCGAAATCCACAACACTCAATATATAATTTCTACAATATTTTAAATCTTTAATATTCTAAATCCATACAAAATTCTAAATCTTCAATATTTTAAATTCATAAAAATTCTTATAATTCTATAAAATTTCCAAAAAAACCTATATAATTCATAATAATTCTATTTAAACACTAAATATCTTAAATAATTATTAAAAAATCTATATAAATTCTATAAAATACTATCTAATCCTATTAAATTCATAAAAAATCTTAAATAATTACAAACAAATTCTATAAAATTCATAAAAATATCTATATAATTTATAACAAATTCTATAAATCTTATAAAATATCTATATAATTTCTAACAAATTTATAAAAAAACCTATATAATTTATAACCTATTTATATATCAATACATTATAACAAAGTTTAAATATATAAAACTATATATATAAATAGAAAGACAATAAAACACAAAAAAATCTAACCTATACGCGGTTGGGTGGACGGCGGCGGTCGGTTGGCGGACAGCGGAAGGAGGAAGGGGGCGGAGGAAGGAGGGCGCGAGACAGGAGGTGGAGGCTGGCGGACGGTCGGCGGGACTGGGGGCCGGAGGAAGAAGGGCGCCGGCGGGACAAGAGGCGGACGAACACGGAGGCGAGGCGAGGCGAGAGCGGCGGAATTCGAAGGGAGGGGATAAGTTTTTGGGCGAACAACATAACTGAGAGCGCGCGGTTCTATTTTATAGAAGACAATGATTTAGCGACGGAATTCCGTCGCTAAATCGGTTTCTATATTTTAGGCGGTTTATTTAAAATTTAGCCAAAATATTGGCGGAAACTACATATTAGCGACGGAAATCCGTGGCTAATATGTAGTTTCCGCCAATATTATGGCGCCAAATTGACCGCCAAACCCAATAGCGACGGAAATCCGTCGCTATTGGGTATTATTTAGGCGGCATAAGTACCGCCTAAATAATACACTTTAGCGACGGATTTCCGTTGCTAAAGGGTATTATTTTAGGCGGCATAAGTACCGCCTAAAATAATACCCATTTGCGACGGAAATCCATCGCTAATGGGTAGTATAAGTGGGCCTCATAAGATACCACCCATTAGCGACGGATTTCCGTTGCTAATAGGGTCGTTACGCTCTAAACGTTTGGCGCCATCTCCCCCGCGCGGTGTGGCGACGGTTTGACGACGGAATTCCGTCGCCAATCGTAGGGGTTACAAAATCTAGCGATGGATCTGTATTCCGTCGCTAGATCTGTCGCAATTCTATGGAATTAGAGACGGAATGCTAATCCGTCGCTAATTTAGTGTTTTATAGTAGTGATGGGGGTCCCCGGGGCGGGCCCTCTTTCCAATTTATGACCCCCCTATTATTTATAGTGACCTTAGTGGGCCCTGAGGCCTTTATTTCTAACTGGGTCTTTCACTGGACTTAATTCCTGGTCCAACATCCAGCCCCGCAAGTCCTTCGGCTTCGCGAAGAGAAGGTGAACACTTGATTAGCGTTGGACGCCTCAAACTTGCTAAGTTTCTTGAGCCTCGAGTTTCTACGCGTACCTTATCAGGGTAGCTATTCAGGGGGGGATTGTTCTTCGTTTTCTCGGCGTTGCTAGATGGACAAGGACATGCGTACGCGTAGGGAGGTTTATATGTTGCCGAGCAAACAAGATGTACGTGAATTATAACTTTGCGATGCATGCAAACCATAATGTCTACGCATGCTGAGGGGTTCTTGTGAACTACAACATGCACTTAAGATCTATACATGAACAATAATAACGTGATGGATATCGGCTCCGACGTATTCCACGCGTACGCATGTATACATAGAGCAAAGTTGTTTGTGGAATGTCTTCCTGAGCGAGTGACGGGACGCATATGCGTAGGGTCGTTTAGATCGCAAATGGGCTACTTCGTGTAGGTGAAGTTCGACGTCGACAATGAGACGAGATTAGCGAGCTTGTGAGGGATTACTTTGTGCATGTCGGTGCGTAGCGTTTCGCGAAGGAGAGGCGGCATGGAACAAGATGTTCGTGAACACTTCTTGAAAGCCATATTATGATGTGAAATTCACGTGTAAAACCTATTCACGATACAGGACTTCGTGTACTATTCCCCTCGTGTATAGGATACAGACCTCGTGTAGCCAACAATGGACATATGCGACTTTCTGAAGTGACGACTGCACATGTTTGAAGTATACGCGTGCATATATACAACCGTGACAGCCACGAGAGCAAGATCACAAAAGCTTCGTGAAGTACACCATACAAACGCAGCCGAGATCGCCATCATGTGGTAGCTCGCGCATGTTGATTCATAGAGCAAGCCCCGGACTACTCTTTAAACGCAACAGAGTAAGTGACGTACGTGAGGAGAGGGTGACTTATACGAGTTGTGCGAGCATGAACATGTAGATGCATACTTGTGTACTAACGTGTATGCGTACAACCTAATTCGATCATGACCGATGTCGGCGCGTGGTAATACAAGCTTCGCGAGTTAGTGAAGGAACACTCGTGTCGATCAGCCCATACAAACAAGACCTACGTCGACGTATAGCGAGTCGAGATTTCGAGGTACTTTTAAGGGTATGCTTCGTATAGGCTGGTTTATGAGAATAATGTGAGCCCCGAGTTAGTAACGGGGCGTCTTGTGTGTGTGGTTCTACACGAACATGACCATGACCAAAGCCGTCGCGTGGCGACATGTGAAGGTGGGAACGCTTGGACAAGAGTTGCTCATAAAAGAAGTTCGAAGGTGGCGTTAAAGTGAATAAAAACCCTTAAGCGAAGTGATGAAGATGATGTAACATACGCTATCAATTGTACTCGAAGTGGGGTACATAGACTATTCATACGTGAAGTGCTATACGCGAAGGGATATACCTACGCAATCAACTGCGTGATGTATGGGCTGCTGCAAATACCCACACAATCAACGTGAAGGCTTATACGCGAAGTGTACCTACGCAATCAACTGCATGATGCATGGATACATACGTGAAGTGCTATATGCGAAGTGGTATACCTACGCAATCAACTGCATGATGTATGGGCTGCTGCAAATACCCACGCAATCAACGTGAAGGCTTATACGCGAAGTGGTATACTCGTCGTGTAGTTCGTTCCATACGAGCAAGACCGAAACGCCAACGTATAACGACTCGAGCCTCGGGCGTATACTTCATGTAGGTAATGACACATGAACGTGAACGTAAACAATATACATACGCGAAGTGAATGTGAACAATATTCATACGTCAAGTGAACAATATACATGCACATGAACGTAAATATTCGTACACGAAGTGGTGAATTCCTGTGAAAGTTCGTGAACTTATATACACAAACATATACTACCTCCGGATACAAATACATGTCTTTAGACAAAATTTTGCGCAAATTAAGGTAAAAAATTTCTTTACATAAATAACCCTATTAAAGTGCATTGGAAATTTAAAAAAAATGTCTAAAAAAATAAAAGTAGGTTATAGTGTAATGATTGTATAGGGGTAAATGTGGTAAAAAGAGAGAAAAAGTTGGTAAAATGACATGTATTTGTATCCAAAAAAGTTGTTCTATAATGACATGTATTTGTATCCAGAGGGAGTATACACGTTCACGTGAAGAATATTCTTACGCAAAGTGGTGAATCTCTGTGAAGGTTCGTGAAGAGGACGTTCGTGAAGGTTGTGTACGTGAATAAGTTCTAAGAGAGACTTCGCTTGAGCGAAGGTTTTATCGTTCTTCGTAACACAAAGGCTTATACACATTTCATTAATGCTTCGCGTAGCGAAGGCTTACATTTCAATGTTCGGTGAGCGAAGGCTTACTTGGCGTTGCTCCTACTCGCTGGAGGCTTACACGACTTATAGAGTGCTTCGCACAACAAAGGCTTATCTGATCAGTGCTCCTAGTGGAGGCTTACTTGGCGTTGCTCCCACTCTCTGGAGGCTTACATGACTTTAGAATGTTTTTTCATAGTGAAGGCTTGTTACTCTTGGACGTGACATGCTAAATTATGCTAGAGCTAGCCTATTCCCCCGCTTGAAGGGGTTTTATCCAAATTTGGTTAAGGACTATGTTGTTAGTATTGTGCTCTTGCGAAAGTGTCATTTAGCTTCGTGAGAGAGTTCCCACAGACGGCGCCAGTGGTTGGAGCCTTGATTCGTCGTTACATTGATTCAATGAGTAGACGATGGCAACACTCCATCCTCTTAGGCTTGTTATTAGCTCTCCTTCGTATGTTTTCTCCATCTCGCGATTCTGAGCAGAATGATATCTTCTTGCATCCTGCAAAAGGCCTAAACCCGGAGATGGGGGGTCCCCGGGGCGGGCTCTCCGACGCCCAAGTAAGTATTTATATAAATAATATAATTGGCTGATATATTTAGAGGTTGCACACGTGTTAATATAGTCGAGTAGAGAAAATAATGTTCGAGTTGAATGATAATACCTCGTGTGTTAATCCACTCGCGTACTACTCGTACACAAAGAAATGGCCACGTACCTGTGGGTCTTCGTATAACAAACATGGGTTTCGTATGGCAATAAGCCTTCGTGCAGCAAATTATGGCTTCGTGTAGTGATGGGTCGTCATATGGTAATTAGTCTTCGTATAGAGAATGGTGGGCTTCATGTAGCGTTCCATGTATAGAAGATTGGAGCAATGGGCCTCGCATACAGAACATGGGCCTCGTGTATAAGAGTTGGGCTTGCAGGCGTCAGAGGAGTTAAGCTCCTGTTGGTCTTCGCGTAGGGAATATCTATATGCATATGTTGGTCTTCACGTTGCATGAGGTGGGCATCGCGTTGCATGAGGTGGGCTTTGCGTTGCATGAGTTGGGCCTCGCGCATGTGGATTGAGCTGAACTACGCGTATAGGAATAGGCCTCGCGTACGGGATTGATCTGGGCTTCGCGTACAGGAAAGGGCCTCACGCATGGGGATTGAGCTGGGCTTCGCGTACAAAAGAGGGCCTCGCGTACAAGAGCTGAGCTGGGTGTTTGGTGTAGTTGCTTGTGTGGGTCGAATAGTGGCCACGCGTACACACCTCTACGTGAAGAGCAAAATGGGCTTCATGTACTAGAATGGGGAGAGTTAATGAGACGGGACCGGTGCCAATCTCCCTCTTTCCAATTTATGACCCCCCTATTATTTATAGTGACCTTAGTGGGCCCTGGGGCCTTTATTTCTAACTGGGCCTTTCATTGGACTTAATTCCTAGTCCAACAATCAACTTGTTCATCCACTTCTCCCTCAACACAATAGATGTATAATCAGTCCATTCACCAAAAAATTAAGACGCTAGCATTACCAACAATCATAGCTCCCAGAATCCATGAAGCATAATCAACATGAAGAAAAGAAAACAACTGAAATAAATCAAAGAACCAATAATATTCAACATAATTATGCAAGAGAACAACTTGGATAGTTTTATATGCCTTGCATTGCCGTAGAGACATTTTGTCAAATAAGACACATGTATCAGTCAGTGAATAGAGATTTGTTAGGCTCGATCGAATCCATCAACATCATGAATCCTCCGATCTGCAATCCACCTTCCTCGTGTTACTGTTTTTTTGGCGGCTATGACAGGGTCAATGAAGCTCAGGTCTATAGGATAGAACAAATGATGTATAGCATGAAAAGAAGGCCGAGAAAACTCCATATCACTTTCCAAAGGATTCTTTCATCAATCGAAGCATTTATGGAGGAAACTCTCTAGTTGCCTAGTTAGCATTTTATCAAATAGTTGTTGTGCATTAGAATGAAATCAGAATTTCTACTTAATTGCATTGAACAATTCCACCTAATTTCATATGGCATGATCAAATCAATATATCTACCATTCACCTTGATCAATTGCACAAAACCAATATCTATTCAACTATAGCTGACCCAATCGAAATGATTCAATCGTACCTTTTTTTTTAATTTTGGACCTCGACGACCTTCTTATTGGTCTCATCCAGATCGTATCAGTAGGTGGAGATCCATGATGTGTCTTTTCACTCAGAGAAGGCTAAAGCAGCCTCTAACATGGAATCGACGAACATGAATTTGTGTTAGAAAAAAGTCAGAAAAATTACAGAGCTGAAGACAATTTTCTACACTTGAGTGAAAAACCGCCTAATCCATGGTGCAGGATAACCAAGATGGCTCACTCCAGGGTTTACTCTGCTCTCTCTGAATTGTGCACACAAATTCAAAGAGATGGAACTCTCAACTGAGTTTACAGAAGATGAATAAAGGGAATTGAAGGAGAAAAAACTTAAGAATTGGGTTTTGATGGGTTTCCTCATCGATGGAAGTTAGATCTGAATTAAACAGAAGAGAAATTTTAGCAGATAAAAATTATTTCTTTGACAAAAAGTAAGGAATTCAGTTATGGTAGAACTTTAATTAAAGAAGATTTATTCAATTAAAATTCTAGCATAAATTATCGTAGAAGATAAGCCCAAATCTGAATTTTACTTAGCCCAATTTTGAAACAGTCTAACAATCCCCCACATGTTTCAAAATCAAAATCATGACAGTAAACAAACTGATGTCTTTTGGACTTGAATCAGTAAAGCAAGAATTTGAGAGTTCCGCACTTAAACTCTTCATTAGTAAATAATACAACCCTCCATCACTAATGCCCAGCAAGTTTTCTTACAACTTATCTGATTATTCACTTTATGAACTCACATTATCTTAGGTGACTCATCAAGTGTGTGTTGTTATACACCCATATACAGGAATGGGTTCATTAAGAGATCAATTATCTCATCCTTCCATCAAACAACATTATAGGATAGTTTTATTCAACATCAAATTAAGATTATACCTTCGCTTGACCTCATTGAACCAGAATTCACAACATGTCTGAATTCTTGGTTGGGTATCCAGAATAATCCTAATGTGAAAGATATTTTAATCCCATTTCCTTATCTGTGTCCAGGACCATCCATCCACACAGCCCCTTTGTCAGGGGGTCGGCCAAGTTCCGCCCTGATCATACAAATTCCAGTGATAAAACACATGTTTCAATCAGGCTGCGAAACACCTTATGTCGCATATGAATATGCCTTTTCTTCCCATTATACAATGCGTTTTATTGCAACAACAATCGCAGCTTGAGAATCACATCTCATAGAGACAGGTGGACAAGGTCTTCCTATCATAAGGAAGTCAGCGAGCAGACTTCTCAACCAATCAACTTCTTGTCCTGTCAATTCAACAACAATTAATTCAGATTCCATGGTAGAGCGAGCAATACAAGTCTGTTTAGTAGACTTCCAAGCAACCTCTCCTCCACCTAAAGTGAAAACATAGCCACTAGTAGAATTCACTTCATCATTATCTCACACCCAATTGGCATCACAATATGCTTCAAGTATACATGGAGTACTAGAAAAACATAGATTCCAATCAGCAGTGCCTTTAAAATAACACATTGGTCAAACAAGAGCTAACCAATTATCAGAATTGGGATTATGAGTATATCTGCTCAATCTACTAACTGCATAGGCTATATCAGGTCTTGTGCAATTCATCAAATACATTACACTACTTATAATCTTAGCATAATCAGATTGTTTTACAACAACCCCTTTTATTCTTATATAAGTGATAAGATGAATCATATGGGGACTTAACAACAGGCTTATCCCAACATCCAAATTTCTTAAGAATTTTTTAATGTAATGAGATTGATTGACAGAAAAGCCAGAGTATGATTTTTTAACCTTCATTCCAAGTATGACATCAACCTCATCTAAATCCTTCATATCAAATATGGAACTCAGAAAACGCTTTTGTTTCACAAACAATGTCGAGTGAGGTTCCTAGAATAAGCTGTCATATACATATAGATATATGATAACATATCCACTTTCATCAGATTTAGATTAAACACAAGTATCTCCAAAATAGATATAAAGCCATTATCATGCAATGTATCATCAAATTTCTTAAACCATTGCTTAGGAGCTTGTTTAAGTCCACATAGAGATTTAATTAGTTTACATACTTTTTGTTCCTGACCAGCTACAACAAATCCTTCAGGTTGAACCATATAAAATTTCTTCATGCAAATCTCCATTCAAAATGTTGTTTTCACATCCATTTGATGCACAACTAATTTATGAATTGAAGCAAGTGCAAGTAATATTCTAATTGTAGCTATTTTAGTATCAGGAGCATAAGTATCAAAAATAATCAACTCCCTGTTTTTGAGAAAATCCTTGTGCCACCAATCTTGCTTTGATTTTATCTATTGAACCATCAGCTTTGAGCTTCCTCTTTAAAACCACTTGCATCTAATTGTCCTGCAACCTCTAGGCAGATCCACAAGCTTCTAAGTATGGTTAGACATAATAGATTCAATTTCATTATTCACAACTTCTTTCCAAAAGACAACATCTACATATTTCATAGCTTCAGAATAGGTTTTAGGATCTTCTTCTATTAGGAAAGCATGTAAGAATTCTTCATTAACCATTTCATGTTCAACCAGAAATGCAGTAATAAAATCAGGATCAAAGTCAGTTTCTGTTCTTACTCTCTTACTCCTGCGAGGTTCTTCATGAGATTCATCCAAAACCCTTTTACTTGATATACTACTAGTAGAGCCAAAATCTTTTCTTTTTTTATTGAAAGGAACACATTTTCAAAGAATTCAACATCTCTATATTCAATCATGCTATCAAATTTACAAAGAATCAGACTTTAATGTTAAACGTCGATAAGCGACACTATTTGAGCATAACCAACAAATACAACATCTACAGTTTTTAGGTCCATATTAGATCTTTTAAAAAGTGGCAAACCAACTTTAGCAAGACAACCCCATACTCTCATATAGCTCAAATTAGGACTATATCCTTTCCACATTTCATATGCAGTTACATCAATGCCTTTATGTGGTACTTTGTTTAAAATATAGCATGCTAAAAGAATAGCATCCCCCACATTTGGTTAGGTAGACCTGAACTGATTGACATAGCATTCATTATATTTTTCAAAGTACGATTTTTTCTTTCTGCAATACCATTCTGTTGTGGGGTATAAGGAGCTGATTTTTCATGAATTATACCTTCTTTTGAAAACAAATCTCTCAATTTTTCAGATTCATATTCTCCACCCCTGTCAGACCTCAACCTCTTAATTTTCCTATCCAATTGATTTTCAACTTCAACTTTATATTGCATAAACATTTCAGATGATTCATCTTTTGGATCTTAATAGGTAGGCTTTAGTGAATTTAGAGAAATCATCAACAAATAATGTAATAATGTTTACCACCTCTACTGACTATATTGTTGAAGTCAGCCAAATCAGAATGAATAAGCTCAAGTAATTCAGATTTTCCATTAACTTGCAAATTAAATGGTTTAGTAGCATGCTTAGCTTCTACACATATTTCACATTTGGTCACATTGTTTTCCAAATTATCAAGAATCAAATTAGCATTCTTCAATCATTTGATAGAATTGACATTTAAATGTCCAAATCTACCATGCCATTTATCTAAAGCACTCACAAAGTAAGCAGAAGCAGCATCGTTTATTTCATTCATGATATCAAGAAAAAATAGGTTTGCGTTACAAAAGGCATTAGCTATATAAAGCTCCATTCTTAGTAATAACTAATTTCCTAGTATATGAGTCTGCTTAAATCCAACTTTCATAAGCAAAGCACTAGAAATTAAATTCCTATGCATATTAGGCACATGCAAAACCTTAGTCAAAGTTAAAATTCTTCCAGAAGACAGATTTAAAGCCACATCACCAGTTCCAACAACTTGAAGAGATCTAGCATCTCCTAGGAACACATTGTCATGCTTAGATTCATCTAGTGATTTAAAGAGAGATTTTTGGCAACATATATGACGAGTGGAACCACTATCAATGATCCATTCCACCACGTCACTAGCAACGTGTACCTCCGTTGTAACAATAATGAGGTCGTCTTTCAAGTTGCTTTGAGTTTTGTTGCCATCTTTCAGTTGAGGAGGTAGCCTGCAATCATGCTTCTTATGACCATGTTTGTTGCAATTCTAGCATTTCAGTTTCTTCTTGAATTCAGTGGAGAATTTTCCAGCAGGTGCTTTCCCCTTGAATTGCTCGAATGTGACCTAAGTATTTCATGTTGGCATCCTCAATCATAATATCAGCAATCAAAGCATCAGGGGAGAGCTTCTTCTTATCATGCTTCAGCTTGGAAGCATAGTCGCTCCAGGATGATGGAAGCTTGTTGATGAGCACATAAGTAGCCAACATCTCGTCCATGGGAATCCCTTCAGCTTGAATTTTTGGAGCCAATGAATTCATATTCATGAAGTTGGTCCAGAATGGGCTCATCATCCTTCAGTTGAAAGGAATTTCACTAGGAGGTGACATATTGCTTCTTCCCTTCATCTTCATCCCCATACATTTTCTTCAAATTGTCCCAGATCTCCTTCTCTGAATCGTAGTTGACATAAATGTCAAATAGCTTATCAGACAGGTGACGAAGAATATGACCACGGCAGGTGCGATTATGATCTTCAAAGCTGCCTTCGACCTTCTTTCTCCCCAAAGATTTGTCACCTTCTTTCTGAGATTCCAACAAGTTGTTTTTGTCTGATTCAGATGAAACAACTCTCTTTGCTGGAGGGGTTTTCAAGTGCAGCATCAAAGGAGGTATTCAGAGTGTCTAGAGATGACTCCTCTGGGTCATCCCTTCTTCAACCACATAGTCCATTCCCATCTCTTGGAAGAAGAAGATCAACTCCTGGGACCATCACCGGTGATTAGGTCCAGCAAAGGGCCAGAGCTTCGACAAATCAGGAACAACATGATTCTTCGGCATATTTCTGATCTCATCAAAAAGGTATGAAATCTGTGTATATAATAATTCCTTTTCGCTCATGATTGTTAGAAAAAATCAGAAAAATCACATAGCCGAAGACAATCTTCTGCACTTGAGCGAAAAACCGCCTAATCATGGTGCAAGATAACCAAGACAACTCTTTCCAGGGTTTACTCTGCTCTCTTTGACTTGTGCACACAAATTCAAAGAGATGGAACTCTCAACTCAGTTTACAGAAGATGAATAAAGGAATTGAAGGAGAGAAAATTCAGAATTGGGTTTTTGATGTGTTCCTCAATGATGGAAGTTCAGCTTAAAAAGAATCAAGCTTTCAACTGCAAATCAGATTTCTCGCGCATGATTTCCCACTCAAACAATTTAGAAGTTAGATCTGAATTAAACAGAAGAGAAATTTTAGCAAAAAAAAAATTAGTTCTTTGACCAAAAAATAAGGAATTCAGTTCTGGTAGAATTTTAATTAAAGGAGATTTATTCAATCAAAATTCCAGCATAAATCATCATAGAAGATAAGCCAAATCTGAATTTTACTTAGCCTGATTTTGAAACAGCCCAACAATTTACAGGCTCTAATGTAGGCAAGAGCATGCGACGGAGTCAGGGAAACACACTAAACTGTTTGAGATCATCCAACACCAAAACCCATCATTGATTTCACCACGAGAGAGGAGCAAAGAAAGACCAAATCGAATTGATGGAGGTTATAGATCAGAAATGGAAGAAATGACGGTACAGATAGGAAGTCAAATATAGGCAGACCATAGGTTTGGCTCCTCTCTAGTTGAGAAGGAAAAAGTTGGGTTTGAACTCGACTCCGACGAGTATCCTGAGATTGAGGTTGAAGATGAGCTTCCGCTTGGAGAATGAGGAGGAAGGAGGCGGAGATCGATCGAATATTCCATGGATGGAAGAAGAAGATCAAGCACGAAGAAGAAATGAATGGGTTTATGCATTGTTCTAAAAAAGAAATTGCAAGAGTGTCTTTTTGTTTTAGTTTATGATATTATTGCAAAAATGTAACTGTAAAGAAGGATATAGGAAAATAAGTTCTGCCTTTATTGATGAATATCCCTCCATATATATAGGAGTTTTACAGGAAATAGAAGATAGAATATTGCTAAGATTTACTAGGATCTTCTTGACAATAGATATGATATAAATCTTATCTTCTAGGAAAGATAGGATATCATAATACTCCCCCTCAAGTTGGAGCATGAGGATCGAGAATGCCTAACTTGAACAAAATATGTCGGAACTGGACCCGACCAAGCAATTTTGTAAACATGTCTGCGGGTTGTTCCGTTGTTGAGATATGGCCGGTAAGCATTGTGCCAGACTAAACGAGGTCGCGAACGAGATGGCAGTCAATTTCAATATGCTTAGTGCGCTCGTGGAAAACCAGGTTAGCGGCGATGTAAAGGGCGGCCTGACTGTCGCAGTATAAGAGTATAGGCGAGGTATGAATAACGCCAAGAGATAGCAGCAAGCTTTTAAGCCAAGTGATCTCATAACACGTAGACGCCATAGCTCGATATTCAGATTAGGCATACAAGCGAGAAATGGTGTGTTGCTTTTTGGTTTTCCAAGAGACTAGAGACTCCCCTAACTTGATAAAATAGCCCGTGACCGACCAGCGAATAATAGGGCATGTCGCCCAGTCAGACTCAGAGTATGCACATAGATGTAGAGAGCTTGTGGCAGAGAGAGAACAAGCCTTGCCCGGGATGAGACTTGAGGTAATGAAGAACCCGAAGAGCCGCATTCCAGTGTGCTACACGCGACATTTGCATAAACTGAGCAATGGTATGGACAACAAATGAGATGTCTGTACGGGTAATCGTGAGGTATATTAATCGCCCAACTAAACAATGATATGGCTCTGGGTCTGCGAGTAGTGGGCTATCGACAGAAGCAAGCTTTTGGTGTTGTTCCATAGAGAAATAAGCGGGCTTAGCAACGAGTAGCCCTATTTCTGCTAATATGTCGAGCGTGTATTTCGTTGGGAAAGAGCAGCCCACGGGGACCTCTGGCGATTTCGAGACCGAGAAAGTAATGTAATTGGCCGAGATCTTTCATGTGAAACCGAGAGCATAAGTGTTGTTTGAATCGAGCAATGACAACAGAATTATCGCCGCAACAATCAAATCATCGACGTAAATAAGGACGTGGACAGAGGTGTTTTGACGACAATACGAGAACAAGGAGTAGTCTGCATAACTTTGAACGAACCCGAAATCTCATAGAGCCGTAGATAATTTAGCAAACCAGTTGTGTGACGCTTGGCGAAGGCCATACAAGGACTTCTGAAGCTTACAAACATTGCCAAGTGTGGTGCCAGAGAGTCCCTGAGGAATGCGCATATAGACCTCCTCGGAAAGGTCACCGTGTAAAAACACATTGTGAACGTCCATTTGATGTAGATCCCAGCCTTTAATGGTGGCCACAGAGAGAAAGACACGGACGGATTCCATTCGAGCGACAGGTGCAGACGTCTCTGTATAATCGATCCCTTCGATCTGGCGATTACCAAGAACGACAAGACGAGCTTTGTAACGCTCGACCAAACCATTGGAGGCGTATTTGATTCGATAAACCCATTTGCACCCAATAACATGTTTACCCGCCGGAAGTGGAGTAAGTACCCGTGTTTTGTTTCAAGCTAGAGCATCGAGCTCGAGTTGCATTGCATCCTGCCAAGGTTTATGACGTAAGGACTCTGGGTGTGACGTCGGTTCATGACCGTCAGTCATAGCTTCCAAAAAACAATTATACGAGGTACAAAAATTATCAGACGTTAGTATAACAGATAAAGGGTAGTGAATACCTGAGGATAGTGATGGCGATGCAGGCGTGGGCGAGTGTGAGGGAGCAGGCGGTTCTGGATGGCGAGTAGATGGACAAATGAAGTCGTTAAGATACGGTGGCGGGTTACGTACGCGCTCACCGCGCCTAAGTGTAGCAGAGACATCACTAGTCGAGGTTGGAAGTGATGACTGGGATGGAGGTAAGGCGGAGGGAGGAGGTGAAGGAGGACTCCCCCTGTCGTCGGCGCTCGTAACCGGCGGTGAAGCTTGTGTGGGTGTTCAGTGTCGTTGCAAATTACCGTATTTGGCAACTGAACCGGTGGAGCTGGAGACCTGTGGGAGCTAAAGTAGCAAAGGGGTAGATTTGCTCAAAAAACTGG
>NW_027369434.1:0-42764 GCF_046119375.1 Phyllobates terribilis
TCGAACACCATTCCATGGACGCTCATGATTTCCAAGGAAAACGCCTCCAAAACACCTTAAATCATCAAACGCAAGAGTAGACAACGACTCTACAAAAACCTATGAAAAAAGAATAAAACAAGACTAGAAAGATTCAAACTGACTCGAATAAGAAAAAAATAAACTTGAACTAAACTAGACTAACATGCATGCTATCAAATTCCCCCAAGCTTGAACCTTGCTTTTCCCAAGCAAGAACATGACAATGAATCCAATAAATATACAAAAATTGTATCTATGCAAGTGACATATGAATGATAACAACGAAAGATCAAACAGAAAACAAATTCATTCCTAGCATGCTCCTCAATCAATGACAATAGTATATTAGTTCCTCAACTCTAAATCTCACCAGAATAATAGAACATGTCACTCACACTCATTTGTTTAGGCATGTGTTTCACTCAATATCAAATTTCAACTTTGAATGTTAACTTCCATAAGCTTGCAACCAAATCTAGATCTCCACTGCTAGGCACAATGCTAAAAACAATCATGAGACATACAATAGGGTTGTAATGGGGTCAAGGTACTTTGATAAGGCATGGATAAATTATGGCCACGTGGTGCTAAATACAGGAGATATGAACTTCATATAAAAACAACACCAACTCAATTGATATTACAATAAACTAAAATACATAACCCAATCCAAGATCTATCAAGTTGTTTATTTGTTGCTCCTTTTCTTCTCTTTCACTTATTTCCTTCATTCTTTCTTTCTCATTTTTTGTATTTTTTTATTTTTAATTAAAAACAAGGGAGCAAAGTGTATATAAATAACAAGATAACACTCTATAATCAAATATCATTATCCACTTCATCATCTACCACTCCCCCGAGCTTGTCTCGCATCCACACAAAGAAATAGAAGTTCAACCCCCGATATAGTTAGGATAACAAATATAAGCTCAGATTACTTTTATGGAGCTACCGAAGAAAGGATATAAGGCTTAAACGGCTACAAGAGGAGGATATCAATTCAAGGATAGTGAAGGATAATATGGGCTCATAAAAAAATGTCTCAACAAAGGTGATGCATTTTTAGTCCTATATTCAGTCTCAAAGAGATTTACAAGAAAGTTCTAGAGATAACAAACAAAGAGAGTCCACACATAAAAAATAAGGGGACTTTGCAATTGTAGTCCAAGAAAAACACACAAGCTCACTAGGATATTTATCTAGAGTTTCGGTCTAATGCATCTTAATCAAAGTCCACATGCTCAGGTCAATGCCAAAAGTGTGATAAATCATATCATCGTCATAACACAATTGAAATATTAACAACTAAAGCGTATTAAAAAGATTCACAGTCAATGCACCATTATAAGAACTCACAAAGGAACATGCAGGGGAAAAGTGATAACAGATACACACGAAAAAAGAAAAATAAAATCAAAACAAAACAAAACAAACAAAAAATGCAACACTTAACAATCTACATGCAATGCAAAACAGAAAATACTCCCCTCCCCAAGCTTAAAACTAACATTGTCCCACATGTATAACTAAAGAGAAAAAAAAAGAAAAGTACTCACAATGAACTACTCTTGAGAAGGCGGTCGAGGAGGAGGTCGACCTTTGAGAGAAACTCTCCCCTCATTAGGTAGACGGAGAAGATTGCCACAATCATCCAGATCAAGATCCCAATAAGAGGGTTGCACTATAGAAGTAGAAATCAAGGCCTCCTCCAACCTTAAATTGGATGGAAGTGTCTTCAACTCCACGTTTTATGCCTCTTGAGTCTCCTCCATGGGGGAGACGTCTTCACTAGATAGGGTCTTAATAATGGTCTCAGGCACCTCATTACCAGATTCCAATTCTAAGAGCACGTCAACTAGTAGCTTAAGATTATCAGGTTCGATCACTCACCCAGTCAGGCAATACTCCAACGGATCATGAATCAAAATGGCCATCAAGGATTCTTGGGTTGCTTTGTCAACCATATCCAAGCTAGAAACATCATCCTCAAAAGCAGGTTGCTTCATAACCTTAGGAAGGTTGAATTCAATTTTCTCTTCCCCAATATTGAAGGAGAGAACACCCCGCTTCACATCAATTAGAGCACCCATGGTAGCTATGAAGGGTCATCTCACTATTATTTGAATAGGAGAATCAGCGGGAATATCTAAGACAATGAAATAAATCGGGATGTAGAACATTCCGATCTGGATAGGAATGTCCTCCAAAATATCAAATGGGTGTGCTGTAGATCTATCGGCCATGAGTAAGGTCATCTTCACGGGTCTAAGCTCTCCTAAATCAAGCTTCTTGCATATGGATAGAGGAATGATGCTCACACTAGCACCCAAATCACATAAGTCATTGTAGGTACTCCTTCTTATCACCATAAAAACACTAAAGTTTCCCGAATCTTCAAGATTAGGGGCAACTTGTTTTGGATGAGAGCGCTGCACTCTTGGTTCAAAGCAATGGTGTGGTAATCATCAAGGTTCCTCTTGTTGTATAGGATCTCCTTCAAGAACTTCACATAGGTTGTCATTTTCTTGAGAGATTCGGTGAAGAGAATGTTGATGCAAAGTTTATTCAACACCTCTACAAATTTGCCAAATTGGTGATCTAGCTGAGCTTGATATCTCCTTTGTGTGAAAGGAAGAGGAGGCTTGTAAGGTGGTGGTGGCACATACTTTGGCTCGTCCTTTTCCTCTTTCTCTTGCACCTTAGCTCCCTCGAGATCATCAATAGCAACACCTTTCTTCTTAAGATCTACCACTTTAGGATCATTAAGTGGCATTCCACTCCTCAAGGACACAACATTGATTTGCCCTTTTGGATTGGCCTGGGAGTTGACCATGTCACCTACGAGAATTCATGGCATATTGAGCATGCAACCTATCATGACTATGCAGTTTCTTGTTTATATTTTGTATCTCCTTCATAATCAGGTGAAACATAGACTCATCATATGGTTAATAATGCTCTTGATGTTGTTGTGGAGGGGGTCTTGGTTGGAAATCAAGGGTGGGTCTTTGAGCAGCTATATTCCTCCCCAAGGTATGTTAGGGTGATACCTCCAATCGAGATTAGAGATGTTGGAATATTGGTCATTCCTAGGACCCCGACTGAAGTTCTTCATGTAGTTCGCCTCTCCTTGGGTTTAACCTTGAGCAATGAAACGTTGGCATGGTGGTCACTCTGTCCACAAAACTGACAAACGACACTAGACGTATCTCGAGAGGATGAACCAGCCCCATTCTCTTTGGATTGTTGAACCTCCAAATTCAACTTGTTGATCTCTTGTTACATTGCATCTATTTGAGCTTGTTGGTGCGTCTCAGCATTCACCACATACATCCCGGCCGCCTTCTTAGGAAGTGATCGAGCATCACTGTAATAAGAGAGCGTTGAGCAGTGTCCTCGATCAAATCCCATGCTTCCTCGACATCCATTCACTTGATTCTACGTCCAGTTGAAGCATCAATAATAAGTCTGGTAGAACTGTCAACTGCAATATATAAGAAATTTAGCAAAGTCCACTTCTCTTGCCCGTGATGAGGGAATAAGATCAACAACTCCTTGAACTCTCCCAACCTTCATAAAGAGACTCAACATCTTTCATTCGGAAGGCTACAATCTGATTCCTCATATCGGCTGTCTTCTTAGGAGGAAAATATTTGGTGAGAAATGCATTAGCTAACTCCTCCCATGTCATAACAGAGCCAAGAGGTATGGCCTTATACCAGGCCTTTGCTCTATATCATAAAGAGAACGAGAATGTGCACAAGAACAATGCATATTGACTCACTTCATGGATCTTCACCGTATCCATAAGCTCATTGAAAGTGGCCAAATGTAGGTGCGATTCTCAGAAGCCAAACACCCAAACTAATTTTGTTGAACCATGTTGATCAAAGAGGGCTTGAGCTCGAAGTTACGAGCCTACACTGGAGGTCGAACCACACCTGAAACTTGCCCTTGGTGATTGTGTGTCACATATGATAGAGAGATTCCATAAGATGTAAATAACGGTTATTAGTAGAGATTTATTGATGTTTAGGAGCTTGGCGAGCACATTTCCGGAGTCCGGCAAGAAAAGTATACTATATGGACTTACAGAGGTTCGAGAGCATTTATGGTAACACTTCAGAGTGGAGTAGAAGTTTAAAATGTTTCAAGACAAGACACCAAGAGAAGAGGGTCGAAGACGCGCTTCGACCATTGAAGAGAAGAGAAGAAGTGCCGAGAAAAAGTGTTGAGATGTTGAGCTGAGTTCAGATGGCTCTTCTCACTTATCCTATGTCCGATTGAGGTGATTCCAATTCAAGGAGTTAGATACTGAAGTCCAATTGATTAAATCAAAAGATGAGCGCAATTAGAGTTGTGAGTCAAAAGTTAAGGCAATTCTACGGACGTCACTTTTCTGCTGAAGCTAGCCACGTCCGCGGGGAAGAAGCCGCACCCGCGAGCTTACAGAACACATAGCCGTGACCGCGGGTGGAACTACCGCGGATGCGGGTCACATGAGATCTTAATGGGCTGAAAATCGGATTAATTCATCCGAGATCTTATTTGTTTCAACCAATGTCATTGTTTTATTTGTTTATTCTTTTCTAATCTTATTTCCCAAGATAGATATATAGTTTAGGCTTTATTCGGAAGAGTTTCTCTTCCACTTTTGCCTTTTGCCTCCATTATAGTTTATTCATTGTTCTTAGAGATTATGAAGAACTAAATCCTCCATTGTTCACTTTGAGGATTGAAGCCTTGGATTAGATATCATTGTGAGTTTCTAAACACTTACCTTCTATTTCAATTGAAGATTGTTTCTTTATCTCTTGTGCTTGATTAGATAATTGATTGATATTGATTTCATCTAGGTGGACATCTAGGTTGATTGATATTATTCATATTGCTAGGTTTAGATAATTCTATTCGAAATATCTTCACCTTTGGTAGCAAGTTCTATTTGCATGACCTATTTGGGTTGTTTATTGGATAGAGATATTGAATTCATGTCAAGTATTGGTGATTTGCTAGTGGTATTGCATGAACCTACTTATCTTTGACCTTAATGTTGTCTACTATTGAATCTTGGGATTTCCTTGGTTATAGTGAGAATAAGGGTTTCTAGGACTATTTGGACTAGTTGCTATATTAGATCAAAGAGTAGTACAACTAATTGAATGTTTATGAGCATAAGTTATTAGGATTCTATGAACAATGTGTTTATCCAATGTGTTGATTTCTAACAAGTGAGCGCTTCCATCATTATTCCTACAAACCAACGATTAGTTTAGTTAGAACTAGTAGTTTAGGTAGTTTTACAAGATAAAAAAACCCATTGGTTACTTAGTTAGTTATATTGATTGAGATAAAATTTTCTCAGGCTCTCTTGGGATTCGACCCTAGTTCCCACTTTACTAAGTGGATATTAAGTTGGGTATCTTTGATAGGGATAACAACCTTAGCCTCCATCAAATTTTGGCGCCATTTCCGGGGATCGAACCCGGGTCACCCGCGTGACATGCGGGAATACTTACCACTATACTTACCACTATGATGAGCGATGTTTAATACGGCGTAAATGGCGGTCGTTATTTTTTTTAGATGAACTGGACATGCTTTGGAGCGTATTAGTGTGTTCCGGACCTCAAGAGGAAAATGTTTTAAACACGAGGAATAAAAACATTCGGGTGAAGACGTAAGAGGAAACGGACAAAGGACGAAGCAAGCACGCGAGAAGAAGTGCTGAGATCTTGAGCAGAGTTGAGATGGCTAGTTCTCTCTTATCTGATGTTCAATTGAGGTGATTGCAATTTGATGAGTTAGATATTGAAGTCTTATTGAAGCCCTCCAAATATGAGCTCAATTGGAGTGTGGAGTAAAAAGTTATGGCAATTTT
The DNA here is from genome assembly GCF_046119375.1 of Phyllobates terribilis. Lineage (NCBI taxonomy): Eukaryota > Metazoa > Chordata > Amphibia > Anura > Dendrobatidae > Phyllobates > Phyllobates terribilis. Next base: position 5,903 of record NW_027369434.1, read on the forward strand.
ACAGACGTTGCTATTCTACAGAAAACGGGTACGCGACCGCGCCGTGAATTAATCTTCTCTTGTAGGTTTGTTTTGGGCCTTTTTACCTACATTCACTTAGGCTTCGATCTTGGCCCCTTTTAGGTTGTTTTTAGGGTTTCCCTTCTTTATAAATAGAGATGCTATCTTTGCCTCCTTCTCATGCTTAGTTCTAGGTTTAATAAGAGAGTTTTAGGTAGATTACGCTGTTCTTCAGGGTGAAGCCTATGGATGGGCTGGTTTAGACTTTCACCCTTGGTTCTAATAAAGTATATCTCTTGATTTGTTTCTTTATCTCTTTTTCTTAATTTCTTGTTGTGTGATGTTAGTTTAATCTAGGTTATGAACTAGGTTGATTTCCCTCATGCATATTGCTAGATTAGATTATTCTATATGTAAAAGTCTAATCTTTGTGTAGCAATCACTATCTACATGAACTATTTGTGAGTGTTTATGGTTTAGAGATTCTGAATTCATGTCGAGTATCGGTGATTCGGCAATGGTATTGCATGAACCTACTTATCTTTGATCTTAATGCTATTGTGTTACTGAATCTTGGGATTTCCTTGGTTATAACTTACAGTAAAGGTCTCTAGGACTATTTGGACTAGTTACTATCTTATTAAAACAAAGAGTAGGACAAACTGTCAATTCTATACATGGATTAGGATAATTAGAATATATTAATTAATGGAGTGAACCCGATTAGCAAATAGGAAGTCAATGATCAAACCAACCATTTCGTAGTGCGAATCCCTGCTGAATAAGGTAGTTTCTAAATTACTCTCCTTAATTGAATCATAGACTAGCATCAATCCAAAGTCCCCCTTTTTCTATTTTTAATAAAGTTGACCTTATTAATTACATAAGAATTGCTAACTTGACTCTTTATGGGATCAACGATTGCTTACAACTCTACTTGTAGAGAAGTTAGTGAGGTTTTATAAATGAATATTTTAAAGCTGCAAATGACGCTAAGACTAATATGCAATTAGAAACTCGAACTAGACCGGGTTAACATCCACTTTCGTGCTCAGCTAAGTCCAACCTAACCTAGGTTTCTATGTGATAGGAGCTTTTTATATGGTGTTAACTAGCGACTATTCGATTAGGTTTAGTGGTGTTTAGGTGCTTAATGAGTGGTATGCCCGAAATCCGGTTTGGAGTTCATTTATGGAATAGCAGGATGCTCGTAAGCGGTATTTATGGTTTTATTATGGAGATCCCATTTGTACTCACTTTTAGTGCATTCGGGACGGAGCTAGAGGAAGTATGCCACGCCTACACCCCGGGAGAAGCCGAGAGGTGAAGCCGAGCTGTCTCGACGCTTGTAGAAGATAGAAGTCCATCTCAGGAGAAGAAGTCATGACCGAGATGGAGCATCACGACCGGGATTCAGCCTCAGTTGAAGACGTCACGACCCAGACAGGTATGTAACGACCGTGACTTAGCCGCAGTTGAGTTGTCACGACCGAGAGCCTCTGTCACGATCGTGACCATCCACAGGACTGAGAACTGGAGCAAAATCACGATCGTGACCCCTGTGTCACGATCGTGACGCGGACACGGACGACCCATTATTGAAGATTTGTTCCGAGATTTTATTACTTATTTCCACATCTTTTGATTTATTTGCATTTATTTCAATTCCCTTTTATTAGAGACTATATAAGGCTTAGGAAATTATGTTAGAATCATATATAATTCATCATTCTTTCATTCTTTCATTTACGTAGAATTCAGCAACAGCCAAGAGAAAGCTTCCACCTTTGTTCCATCTTCATTCATCTTTCCTTGTTTGTTTTCCCATCAATCATTCATATGTATTCATTGCCTTCGATGGCTATGTCTGGCTAAGTTCATTATAGTTCACTCTTTAGGCTGAAGTCATTGTTCTAGGTTTGTTGTGAGATTTCTAAAGCTTATGTTCTAAGTTTAATTTCAGGATTGTTTTACAATCTCTTGTGCTTATTAGCATCATTGATTGTCTTTAGGTAGCGAGCATAATTCTCATAGACTATTTGCGAGTGCTTATTGTGTAGAGATTATAAACCTGTGTCGAGTATCGACGATTTGTCAATGATGTTGCATAGGCCTACTTATCTTTGATCTTCATGATGTTGTGCTTTTGAATCTTGGGATTTCCTTGGTTATTGCAATAATAAAGGTTTCTAGGACTATTTGGACTAGTTGCTATTTACAAACAAAGAGTAGGATAACCGGATTAACCAATTCAGAATGTAAGTTCGTAAAATTTGATGACCAACATTCCAATTGAATAATGCGCTGATGCTAGAAGGAGTGAGCTTCATATCTATAATTTTTTACAACCCAACTAATATATTGCTTTCATATTTGCTTAATTGATATCTTGATTAAGATCATAAAAAAAAACCAATAGTTACTATTTGGTATCATAACAGAAAATAAACTATCGTTCTGGCTCTCTTGGAATTTGACCCCTGCTTACGACTTTACTAGTTGATTCGTTAGTTGGGTATCTTTGATAGGGACAACGACCTTTGCCCCCATCAAATTTTGGCACCGTTGCCGTGGAGCCAACTGTTATAGTTCATTTCTTTTTATGTTAAGACTTTAGTGTGGCCCTATCTTATGGTCCACACTCGCGCTACTGATCCAGATTTATTTGTTTAGGATCCATAGATAGAGAGGACGTTTCTGCAGACTTTATGGCAAGGTATTCGCGACTTGGTGATTGACAACATGGTTCGAAATCAAACGCTCCGACAACTTACGGACCCAGATCATACGCAACAACACCTAGGAGTAACGTTACCTGCCCTAAATGATGGTGTTACGTTCGAGCTCAAGACTGGTTTCATTAATCTGCTACCAAAATTCCATGGCCTGGTTGGGGAAGACCCGATTAAGCATCTAAGTGAGTTTCACGACATCTGCAGCTGCAGTAAGCCAAGTAACGTCACTGACGAGCAGATTAAAATGAGAGCTTTTTGTCTTACATTAGAGGATAGTGCGTGACAATTGTACTATTTGCTACCCACAAGGAGTATCGACACTTGGGAGAATCTACACAAATCCTTCCTTAGTAAGTATTTCCCGTCCAATAAGGTTGTTGGTTTGAAAAGAGCGATTGCTATGGTGGAGCAACATCATGACGAGTTGTTGTACGACTACGTCGAGAGGTTCGCGAGATTATGTGCTAGCTACCCATTCCATAAGTTCGAGGAAAAAGACTTGTTGACCCACATTTACAATGGGTTACTTGATAATGAGAGGAGGCTAGTAGACGCTGCTTGCAACGGTAGTGTGTTGAATTTGACTCCTGCTGAAGCTAGAGTCCGAATAAATGAAATTGCTGAAGGGACTAGGCGTTTTGGGAGGACGTATACGAAGAAAGGAGCTAATGTTGTGAGTTCCGGAGATCCTGGTTGGAAGAGTGAGATCGCTGAGTTAAAGAGTATGATCAAGAGTATCACCCTTGACAATCAGAAACCAGCACGACTATGCGGTATTTGCGCAGATGATAGTCATCACACTGATGCGTGCCCGCAACTGCAGGATCCAACTATTGCTGAAGTGCATGCTGTGGGAGGTTTTGGGCCTTCTAGACCTCGGTATGAGAATAACAACTACTACAACTACAATCAGAGAGAAAACAACAACAACAACTATAATCCAAGGGCAATGATCATCCTGGTTTTAGATGGAGCGAACCGACTGGTGGACAGAATCAACAATAATATAAATACAATAACAACTACCGCGCTCCATACCCACCAAAGCCACATGGGCCATCTACAGAGGAAATGCTCAAATCTTTGACCCAGCACTTCACTACTCATGTCCACAAGACAGAATCAAGCATAAAGAGTCTCGAGAAACAATGTGGGAAAATCGCCAAAGCTATCTCTAACCTCACTCAACAGAACTCAAGGAATCTTCCCTTTCAAACCGACAGAAATCCAAGAGAGAATGTTAGCGTTGTACATGTGAGAAGCGGACGAAAACTCGACGAAAAGCTAGAAGAAGAGATGCTGCGAAAGGAGTCTGAACAGGTGTCATGACCGAGACAAGGGTGTCACGATCGAGATTTTGCCCCAGTTGAAACATCACGATCGAGACAAAGCCATCACGACCGAGATGACGGTGATTTGGTTTCCGAAAAAGTTGACGAAGAAGTTCACGACCGTGACACTGTGTCACGACCGAGACTAAGCCCCAGTTTTCACGATCGCGACCAACTATCTCGACCGAGACCCAGTGCTGATGTTCATGATTCCAAACCGCTAAGTGCTGAAGACGAGTATGAGGATAAAGGTGACTTCAAGTTGAGGCAAGAAAACTATGTGAGGCCGAATTTCCCTCCGTTGTACTCTGAGAAACCTCCTGCACCATTCCCAGAAGCCTTGAAAGACATGCGCAGACCTGCGAACGACAAGGAAATCTTTGAAACGATTAGTAAGTGTGAGGTAAACATCCGTTTGATTAAACTCGTCAAGAGTGTTCCTCGTTATGCTATGTTATTGAAGGAGCTCTGCACCATGAAGAGGAACCACAAGTTTAAAGGGAAGCACAAGGTGCAGGTAAGCGAGAGTGTTTCTGCGGCCATCCAACAGAAGATAGCAACCAAGTCCTCGGTTCCAGGCATGTTGATTATCACTTGTCCTATTGGTATGACTAAGATTGATAGGGCCATGCTAGATTTGGTTGCTTCTATTAATGTTCTGCCTTACTCGTTGTACAAGTCGCTAGGATTAGGACCTTTGAATAAAAAAAGGATTCTAATTCAGCTACCTGATAGGTCTATGGTTTACCCGAAAGGGATTGTCGAAGATGTGTTGGTTATGGTGGATAATCTTGTATTTCCTGCGGATTTCTATGTGTTAGATATGAATCACGATGTGCAGGCTGCATCTATCCTTCTGGGTAGACCCTTCATGAGAATAGCCAAAACTAAGTTATGTCTAGACACCGGGGCGCTTACACTCGAGTTTGATGGGGATATTGTTAGTTTTAACATATATGAAGCTATGACACAACCCCTGGATGATAGATCGGTATTTTCTATTGATAAGGTTATTAAACCCCTCGAACTATGTTTGGATGCACTGCGCGCCCCGCTCCCTAATTCTGCTTTGGGAGGTAGCCCCACCTTTCTAACCACAGAGGGCGAGAAACCTGCTAGTACTGTTGTGAAGGTCACGAAGAAAGCAAATGCACGGCCCCAAGTTGAGTCAAAGTGTGGGGGAAGTAAGAAGAAAAAGGTAAAGCAAAGGTGGAGAGTTGCAGAGGTGAATGGCCTAAAGTTCAAACCCTTCCATGACTGGTTCATAAATGAAATTCTGAAATCAGAGGTTCCAAAGGGACCGAAAGACGCTGGTTGATTCATTCTACGTCATGGCACGACCATAACTAAGGTGATGATCGGGAGGCAACCCGAGGGAGTACTGTTGACTTTTCTCCCATTATTCTGTTTTGTTTTTGTTTTCTTTTACAGGGAATAGCGGGACCAGCATCAGGAGGTCAATTGGAGGAGGAAAAACGTTGATCACATACCACAGCTACTCTTTTCATGATTGTGACACTATGTCACGGTCGTTATGCGGTCGACCATTAACCCCCCCCCCTGTTGCTCCTCACGACCGAGATAGCACCACAACATTCCACGGTTCTTCTTCCTCTTCCCTTTTTATGGTGTCCTCTTTTGCTACATTGAGTACAATGCATGATTCAAATTTGGGGAGAGGAGTTGACTTGTCGAGTTGTTTTCTGCTGATGTTTTTGGTGTTTTGCTATTCTGTTGTTTTTAGGTTTTTGAGTCTACTATGCTGATGTGTTTTGCTGTTTTTCTATCTATCGAGTATGTATCGGATATTTCTTGAACCTTTTCTTTTATTAGTATTAAAAAGAAAAGAAAAGAAATAAGAAAAAACCCAGGAGAGTAAGAAGTGATTGGATCGAAAAGGGGGGCTCCAACAAAAAAAATGAACAAATGAACTAGTCAAGTAAAAATGGATAAAAAGGAAAAGGTGGGTGCCTGAAAATAAAGAAAAGAAAAGAAAAAATAGTTCCTACCACTTTAGAAATTTTGGTGAAAACCTGAAAGGCCGCCGGGATTACATTGGTTGTGATTATTTGACTACTTGGTTAGATTGACTACATCACTTATTGGCGTCAGAGACGTAAGAAGGGAGTTGAAGGATTGTCTCGGGTTTTAGGATTCACCAAGGAGGGATAAGAAGTTAGTATTTATCCTTTTATTCTTCTGTTTTTGAGCTTATTGACATCCATACTTCGCATGCTCACCCTTTCACTATTTCATTAGATTTGTTACACATTATTGGCGGTTGTATTAGATTCTAGGATTAGATTTCTATTTCTTGGAGTTGTATGCATATTGTTGTGGTTGTGCTATGCACATTTCTTGATTAGGATTGGTGGTTGTGATGTATGGTTTGATTACATTGATTAGTGGTTTAGGACATTAATTGAATAGGAGGTGTAAGAAGTGTATAAACGAGTGGGAGACTCTGATTTTTATATTCACTATCATTATTTATGTACCCTTACCCTTAGAGGAGATTAGGAGTCCACTTGTGCTCTATTGCGCATCACTTGGTTCGATTTGATTATTTTTATGGAGTGGTGACATATGAAGTGGAGACATAAGGAGGGATTTGGATAGGTCATATCGGAGAGATAAGAAGATAGATCGGAGTTAGGTTAGTGCTCGTTTACACTTGGAGTTCGAAGTATAGTCGCTGGCAGACTATCTCTACACTTACTGCAGACCTTTTTGCTTATAGGAGCAAGGTTTACGTGTGAAGAAGTTTGATAGGATCTTGTTATATGGTGTTAACTAGTGACTATTAGATTAGGTTTAGTGGTGTTTAGGTGATTAACGAGTGGTATGCACGGAATCCGGTTTGGAGTTGATTTATGGATTAGCGTTATGCTCGTAAGCGGTATTTAAGGTTTTATTATGCAAATCCCGTTTGTACTCACATTTAGTTGATTCGGGATGGAGCTAGAGAATGTATGCCATGCCTACACCCCAGGAGAAGCCGAGAGGCGAAGCCGTGCTGCCTCGACGCTTGTAGAAGATAGAAGTCCATCTCAGGAGAAGAAGTCACGACCGATATGGAGCATCACGACCGGGATTCAGCCTCAGTTGAAGATGTCATGACCAAGCCAGGTATGTCATGACCGTGACTTAGCCGCAGTTGAGTTGTCACGACCGAGAGACTCTGTCACGATCGTGACCATCCACAGAACTGAGAACTGGAGAAAAATCATGATTGTGACCCCTGTGTCACGATCGTGACATGGACACGGACAACCCATTATTCAAGATTTGATCCGAGATTTTATTAGTTATTTCCACATCTTTTGATTTATTTGCATTTATTTTGATTCCCTTTTATTAGAGACTATATAAGGCTAAGGAAATTAGGTTAGAATCATATATAATTCATCATTCATTCATTCTTTCATCTACGTAGAATTCAGCAGCAGCCAAGAGAAAGCTTCCACCTTTGTTCCATCTTCATTCATCTTCCTTGGTTAGTTTTCCCATTAATCATTGATATATATTAATTGCTTTCGATGGCTATGTCTGGCTTAGTTCATTATAGTTCACTCTTTAGGCTGAAGTCATTGTTCTAGGTTTGTTATGAGAATTCTAACACTTATGCTCTAAGTTTAATTTCAGGATTGTTTTATAATAATCTCTTGTGCTTATTAGTATCATTGATTGATCTTGATTTTATCTAGGTTGCAAACTAGGTTAATTATTATCCATCATATTGCTAGGCTAGATAATTTAATTTGAAAAGTCTTGTCTTTAGGTAGCGAGCATAATTCACATAGACTATTTACGAGTGCTTATTGTGTAGAGATTATAAACCTCTGTCGAGTATCGGTGATTTACCAATGGTATTGCATAGGCCTACTTATCTTTGATCTTCATGCTGTTTTGCTTTTGAATCTTTGGATTTCATTGGTTATTGCATAATAAGGGTTTCTAGGACTATTTGGACTAGTTGTTATTTATGAACAAAGAGTAGGACAACCGGATTAACCAATTCTGAATGTAAGTTAGTAGAATTCAATGACCAACATTCCAATTGAATAATGTGTTGATTCTAGAAGGAGTGAGCTTCATATCCATAATTGTTTACAACCCAACCAATATATTGCTTTCAAATTTGCTTAATTGCTAAGTTGATTAAGATCATACAAAACCCCCCCAATAGTTACTACTTGGTAGCATAATAGGAAATAAACTATCGTTCTAGTTCTCTTGGAATTCGACCCCCGCTTACCATTTTACTAGTGGATTCGTTAGTTGGGTATCTTTGATATGGACAACCACCTTATCCGCTATCACTATGATTCCTTAGATCTCAACAAGAACAAACAAGTCTGTTCGGGTTCAATTCTTGGTAGTTCCAACATAAACAATCTCCTTTCAGACTCATGCCATGTCTAATTGAAATCTATAGGTATCTCCTTTGAGACGCACCTAATATAATTCAAAAAGATTATCTCAATCTCAATAAGATCCCTAGAATCGAATCAACAAGTAACCATGCTATCAAAGACAAACACAAGAACAAAAATCTACCAATTCATTGTTGGGATCACCCCAATCCTAGAAATATGGATTTAGCTATGCATAATGGAAGAGACAATCAAAAACAACAAAAGAATAGAGAAATTCATAGATCTAGATGAAAATAAGAGAAATACTTGATTCAATCTAGTATACAACACTCCAATACTTGAGAAATCTTTAACAATCTTCCAAATACAAACTAGGGTTTTCGAGGTGGTAAAAGAGAAGTAGCGAGAGAGAGAGAGAGATGTCTAAACAAGTTCTAAAACAACCTATTTATAACTCTCAAAAGATAACACTAAAGTAACCCCAAACAAGCCCAAGAGTTACAAGAAAGATCACCAAGAGTCAATGGAGACTCGCCGACTCTGGCCGATAACAAGCCCAAGAGTTACAAGAAAGATCACCAAGAGTCAATGGAGACTCGCCGACTCTGGCCGATACTCCCCCGAGGCACGGGCCGAGTATCCCTCTGGCTCGAGGAGTTCCATGGTTACTCGGGGTGATACTCAGCCGAGTATAAGGCTGAGTATCCCTCTGTTACCTCCATCAAATGCAACTCTTTTCGGCTCGTTCCCATCCTTCCTTGAGCCCTTCTTCGTTAGGTTCCCGCCTTGTTAATTCTTTGACTCGGACACCATTACATGTATGCTCATGTTCTCGAAGGAAAATGCCTCCAAAACACCTGAAATCATCCAACGCTTGAGTAGACATCGACTCTACAAAAACCTATGAAAATAGAATAAAATAAGACTAGAAAGATGCAAAACGACTCTTCTAAGACGAAATAAACATGAACTAAAATAGACTAAATTAAATGCATGCTATCAGAAACCTAGGTTAGATTGGACTTACGTGAGTACGAAATTGGATGCTAACCCGGTCTAGTTCTAGTTTATAAGTGCCTATATAGTCTAAAATTGATTAGCTTTGTGCGACAACGGTTGTTAGTTGTAGTTTAGATACGTCTACTATTGTCTGAAAGGAATTAGTAGATATATTTGATTGCTTATCGTCAAACAAGTACATGATATTATTTGATAAACACATATTATAATCTAACAAGGAGCTATTCTAGTGATCATTAATCCTAAATATTTATCATTCAAATAACTTTCCCAAAGTTGCGTTTTCTCATTTCATATCATAATCCTCATATTCCCTTTGTACGGACAAGATTACCAGTTTAGTTGCAAAAGATACTACTTTGTCATCTTGGGAACGACACTTGAAAAGCTACAATTGATACCATACACTTGTGTGTAGATTTATCCCTATCATTAGAGACGACAAGTTTAATGCTTTTCAATAACGAATTCTGTTTGTATTTGTTTTATATTTGTTACACGTCTAAAAGGAAGGTTTTACTTGTTCTTGCAATTCAAGTTTTATTTATAGTATGAGGTATTGTAGTCACGTTTTTTATTCTTCGCTTATTTATTGTAGTAGAACGTTTTTTATACTCTTGCGATTCATTAGCTAGTCTTTGGTGATAACAAATGCACTAAAAAGGCAAGTTTTACTTGTTCATTCACTTCAAGTTTTATTTATTCTATGAGTTATTATAGTAACGTTTTTTACTCTTCATTTATTTATTGTAGTACAACATTAGCTAATCTTTTGTCATAACAAATGCACAAAGTCAAGTTCATAACAATTAAAGTTTTATTTATTCTAGGAGTTATTATACTAACATTTTTTTATTTTTCATTTCTTAATTCTAGTAGAACGTTTTTTTATACTCGTGCATTTCATTATCTAGTTTTTTGTGACAATAAATGCACTAAAGAAGTCAAGTGCGGCTAGGTAGAGATGACCGGTTTTATACTTTCTATTAAAGAATTGTGTTTTTGTTTTATATTTCTTACATGTCTAAAAGTAGGTTTTACTTGTGCTTGCAATTCAAGTATTATTTATTCTATGAGTTATTATAGTAACGTTATTTTATTCTTTATTTATTTATTGTAGTGGAACTTTTTTTTGTACTCTTGCCATTCATTGGCTAGTCTTTGGTCATAATAAATGCAATGAAAGGCAGCTTTTACTTGTTCTTGCAATTCAAGTTTTCTTTATACTTTGAGTTATTATAATAACTTTTTTTATTCATAATTTATTTATCAAAGTAGAACGTTTTTTTATACTCTTGCAATTCATTAGCTAGTCTTTGGTCATAATAAATGCACAAAAAAGTCAACTTTATAACAATTCAAATTTCATTTATTCTTAGGTGTTATTATAGTATGGTTTTTTAATCTCCATTTATTTATTGTAGTAGAACGTTTTTTCATGCTCTTGCAATTCATTATCTAGTTTTTTGTCAAAAGAAATGCACTAAAAAAGTCAAGTGCGATTAGTTAAGAGACAACCGATTTAATGCTTTTCGTTAAAAAATTATGTTTTTTATTTGTTTTATATTCATTACACATCTAAAAGGCAAGGATTACTTGTTCTTGCAATTCATGTTTTATTTATTCTATGAGTTATTATAGTAACATTTTTTATTCTTCATTTATTTATTGTAGTTGTACGTTTTTCTCTACTCATGCAATTTGTTAGCTAGTCTTTGGTCGTAATAAATGTAAAAAAATGCAGGTTTTACTTGTTCTTGCAATTCAAGTTTTGTTTATTCCTTGAGTTATTGTAGTAACGTATTTTTATTCTTCATTTCTTTATTATAGTAGAACGTGTTTTTGTACTCTTGCAATATATTATCTAGTCTTTAGTTGTAAAAAATTCACTAAAAATCTATTTTATAACAATTCAATTTTTGTTTATTCTATGATATATTATAGTAACGTTTTTTATTCTTCGTTTATTTAGTGTAGTAGAACGTTTTATTTATTCCATGCAATTCATTATCTAGTTTTTGGTAAAAATAATTGTACTAAAAAAGTCAAGTGTTGTTATATTATAGACGACCGGTTTAATGGTTTCATTAATGAATTGTATTTTTGATTTGTTTTTTTTGCCAAAGGTAAAATCAGATATACAGCCCTATAAAGGGATAGAGAGATAGAAAACAATGTCAAACCAAAGCACATATCGAGGGAAAACAACCCCCCAAACTGTGACAATCCAAAGAAGAGAAAAGACAAATCAAAACATCAAGATCATAGTGCAGCTAAATGTGCAGGGCCAAAACCCCGGGCCTCATTAAAACCCCTTGCTGGAAAAACCCAGGCCTAGTGGGAAAAATGCAACAAGAGGAAAAAGAGAACCCCTGCACCGGAACCATACAACAAGGTTCAAACTCATAATACATAGACAGATCAGCATATCAATCAAATAACAATCAACTGTTGAGACTCATATCGCCCTCACAATCTCACATGAGAAACGCGCATATAAGAGGCGAAACACATGAATCTGAATCATACGTGTAATCACCGCATCCAGAATCCTAATGCGCTCAAAGATCCACTCATTCCTTGCCCGCCAGATGTGATAAACCATAGCGGAAAGAGCATAAACCCGCGCAGGATGCCTGCATCTCGATCCGACAAAAGAGTCCGCAACCACATAAGAGCGTCAGCAATATGAACAGCCGTGTCCGGAATCCCAAATCGCATACGTGTTTCCCTCCATATACCTGCAGAGAAGGGACACTTAAAGAAAAGATGGTCATGAGTCTCAAGGCTAGCATCACAAAATCTACAACCATGATCCTCATCCAAGAATAAGAGACGGTCATAAGTGGATAGCCTTCCCATAACAGCCAGCCAAATGATAAAACCATGCATGGGGGTACCATGTACCGGCCACACCTCTCTCCTCCAAGGAACCTCCTCAAGTCTATCTCTGATCTCTTCATATGCTCTACTCACAGAGAATCTCCCAGCATGACACGAAGAAGATAAAATATCCTCAAAGGAACGATCTGCGTCCAATATTTGCAGCACATCATCTCGTGCCCTCAGGATAGCACAAATCAAAGAAGAAGGCCTACCCTATGCAGACCAACTCACCACATCAGTGCTACTCAAGTATCTATCATCAGCCCATCTAATCCAAATCGAATCCTTCCTCTCAACAATACGCCACAGCTGCTTCATCATGAAGCACCTGTTCCATGTAGCAATGTCCAAAACCCCCCAATCCACCCTCCGATAAAGGAGAACAAACCATCACCCATTTAACCAAAGGTCGCTTCCAGAGGAAATTCCGACAAAGACGGATCAACTGCATGATAACACCCTTAGGAACTAGAAGAATAGAGAGCCAGAATCCCTGAACCCCCTGGAGCACAGCAAAGATCAAATCCTTCCTACCAGCAAATGAAATATGCTTCTTAACCCAAGTGCTAAGATACCTAGCAATCCGATCCAGAAGCGAAGCATACTGTGGGATAGTAAGCGTATGCGGATATAAGGGGATACCCAGATACCTAAAAGGAAAGGTACCAGGACTAAAACTAGTGGAGTGAACAATATCAGAAGCCTCTCTATTCTCCCCATCATCAGTCACCGATCCTAGATACACAGAGGACTTATCCCTTTTGACATGAAGCCCATACCATCTACCAAACTCAGAAAGACACCCCATAAGGATCTGAATAGAGGAAAGATTTCCTTTGCAAAACCAGACGATGTCTTCAGCAAACATGAGGTGTGTCAATCTAGAAACCTCACAGTACTGATGATACCCAAAACTTGGCGAAGATGTCGCTAATGTGATCATCCTAGAGAGAATCTCCATGCATATGACAAAGAGAAGAGCAGATAGAGGATCGCCCTGACGAATAACTCTCTGATCAAGGAAATGACCATGTAAACCCCTATTGACTTTCACAGAATAGGAAACAAAAGTCACACATTCCATAATCCAAGAAGAGAATCTAGCCGGAACCAAGTGATCCAGAGCAAACCGAAGGAAGGTCCAATCAACAGTATCGTATGCCTTAGCAATGTCCACATTAAGAAAACATTTCTTAGTGTCTATCTATATCATATATCTACGCAGGAGATGCTGAACTAAGAAAATGTTATCTAACATCTGACGCCCCGCAACAAAGGCATTTTGTGCATCATCAATAATATAACCCAGGCATCTGCGATGTCTCAACGCCATCATCTTAGAGATCACCTTGTAGACCACATTACAGCAAGAGATAGGACGAAACTGTGCCACAAGAGTCGGACAATCAATCTTCGGAATCGGTGCAATAATAGTGTGATTCCATTGTTTTAGCAGCTTCCCAGAAGTAAAGAACTCCTTCACAGCGGCACACAGTTCTGCACCAGTGACATCCCAATTAGCCTTGAAAAATTTAGCAGAAAAACCATCAGGACCAGGCGACTTCTCATCTCCAAGCCCCTACAAAGCCGTCTTGATCTCAGCTATCGAGACCAGAGCAATCAACATAGAGCAGTCCTCAGTAGAGACCATAGGTACATGAGCGATCAGCGAAGAGTCAGGGAGCGATGAGACAGCTACAGCCCCCATCAACCCTTGAAAATAGCTCACAAACTCAGCAGAAACCTCAGACAGTGAGGAAGTAGAAGAACCATCAGCACGAGAAATGGAAGTAATATGAGAGCGACGACTATGGTCCTTTATCAGAGCATGAAAGTAGCTAGTAGAACGATCACTCTGGAGGATATACTTGGTCTTCGCCTGCTGACTAAAGAAACTGACCTCAGCATGACGAAGCCAGTCCATACGGTGCTTCAAAAAACCGAGGTGACTAGCATTGATCCCATCAGTAGGAAGAGCATAAGAACTCTCAAGAGCAGAAGAGTAAACAGTAGTGGCAGCCTCAGCACGCGAAGATATATGAGAGAATTCCTTCTTATTGAGATCTCTATGAACCCCCTTCAATCTAAACAGGATACGAGAAAGACGAAACTTATACGTGCATGTCAAACTACAATGCCAATGCTGCCTAATAACATCCATGAAACACGGATGATTCAGCCACATATTATAGAATCCAAAGTACCGTTTACTAGAAGCGGAAATCTGACTAGTAGTAACGATGGCAGCCTTATGATAAGAGTGATTGGCAATAGGAAGAAACCGAGAAGAAATATAAAGCTCATGAGTGGCCCAACCATTATTTATCAACACTCGATCCAATCTACTCCAAACAGATCTATTAGTCCACGTAAATTGCCCACCACGCGTACAAGGTGCGTCTGATAACCCCAAATCTCTACAAGTCTCAATCATGTCAGCAATTTCTCTAGGTCTAACCGGAGCACCATGTAATCTCTCATAGGCATGCATGACACAAGTATAATCATCATGTATCATCCAAGGGACATCATAATCACTCAACAGCGAGCGCAAAATCAGCTAAAGAGGATGTCTATCCGTAACAGAATGAAGACTATATACAAAGCAAACACCAAAGGTCCTATGGGCAGAACGACATCGAGCAATAACAGCAATGTGTTGTGCAAATCTAGCCACCAGATCAATATGATAGAATTGCTCATCCCAAAGAACAAGAATGCGCGCACGACAATCAAGATCAAAGTTGCTAACATGAAGCCATCCCGGGGCCAACCGCCCAACCAAATCATCAACATCAAGCCTACTAAACCTAGTCTCTAAGAGACCACAGATTCTAACCTCATTCTCCATCATCACCTTTCTGACACCTTGTTGTTTCTGGGGAAGGCCTATCCCCCTAATATTCCATGTGAGTACCGTCATTGGGATACCAAAGAGGAAGTTCCCCGCCCATTATTCGTAGTAAACGAAGGATTTACTCAAGGCAAGATATGCGGAGCATCAGTGACATCATCATATCCCATACGCCTCCTCCCCTGGTTCTGTGATCTCAAGGCACCAGTAAGAGCATATCCTGCTAGATAGTAAGTCCGACCATTAAGGACTAACGGCTCACCACGATATCTATTCCTCCAACGAGTCTTCTTCTTAAGGTATACTTGAAAAGGCCAAGAACTTTCTAAATCTCTATTAGTGTGCTGCCCATCAAAGCCAACAATGCACTTACCCTTCTCCTGTATACAAATCTTCTTAGGCCCATTCTCTGTGGCTATATCAACCGTTCCTGCACCAATATCCTGATCATATCGAGTAGAAGTAGTCACACCCTTATTAGAAGTAGCTGCATTCTGCACAATTCCATTCTGTACGACAACAACATCAACATGTGAAGAAGAACTAAGAATGCTTGTAGCACCAACGACTTCGGGAAGCCCATCCGCAATGCCCCCCGATACCCCTGCAACATTCATAGGAGCGGTCCCGTTAGCTGGTGGTGCTGTCCTTGTCGTTTCCTTGATCATCCATTCTCTTCCTATTAATATCAAGACTCACATTCACTCTATTCCGCTCTTTTCCTTATTGAATCCACACCCTGCACTATCATGTCCAAAACAAGCACACTCCAAGCAGAAAATAGGCTCATTCTCAATGATAAAACTAATCTCAGCACTATCACCATTAGTATAATCAACATCAATCCTCTTAGTGATTGGTTCAGAGAAGATCACCTCCACAAGGCAACGCGCAGAAGTACCCTTCGTGCGATTTTCCGTCACTTCATCCATGTAAAGAGGGTTCCCAATATGTGAAATCACATCACTCAAGATATCGTCTTCTCAAAACCTTTGGCAAAGCCCTTGAACACGAACCCAAACAGGTAGAGGCAATGTCCTTCTTGGAGAAAGCAAACATAGGAGGCATAGTCTTCACGATGAGTGCTTTTCCATACATAAAAATATGGACCATTGCGAAGCCCTTCTCCATTTCCTCTTGCACTTTGAACCGAAACACAATCCAGTTGTCCTCAATTGTATACCTTGCAGTAATACCCCATTCACGCATTAGATTATTCAACATATAGGCATTAGGAGTATAACCGACATAATGACCAATCAAAGCCCAACGGCACGTATCAAAACTAGTCTTTCCCTTACTAACGACAATGATAACTCTCTTATTAGAAGAGGGTTCGGAGAAGTGAAGTTTACCTCCACATTTAGCATTCAAGAACAAACTCTTAGACCCCTTGGACCAAGCAGAATGACGAGGGATCAATACGGGCAAGAGATTAAAGCAATAGAGACATAATATATGAAGAACCAAAGATAACAAACCTCACATTAAATCAGCCCGGAGGCGCAAACCAACCACATAAAGTCAAGGAGATTACTCCTGTCTCATTGCTAAAATCCTAATGTAATTCTGAAATTAATAATGAAGTGTGTCTAGGGAGAGGCAAAGCTCTCCCTATTTATAATAAAATGAGTAGCTAACCCTAAATGAAAACCATAAAATGTGTTTAGAAGAAGCCCAGCCTGAAATACATGAAAATCCTAGGCAAAAAGCCTACTTAGACCCTCGGAGGAAGGCATTCTCGCAGCGTAGCAGCGGCAGGGGTGCGATCGCGTCTATCTAGGCGTGGTTGCGTCCCAGTTTCTGAAGAATAGTGACATTCGTAAAATCCCCATAACCTTTGACTCACAACTCCGATTGCGTTAATCTTTTGAGATATTGAAGTATACTATGGTATCTAGAATCACAAAACAAAGGGTGTAGATTCCCATTCCAAACACAACTTCAACGTAATGAATTTACGCTTAGCTAGACTCTAACTATGATATCTATTATCCCCCAATATTTGAACTATGTTAACCGCTACGCAGATGCAATAAACTAAATCTCCAAACTATACCAAAAAGACCTCTATTCAAGTGACATATGAATGTGAATAACAAAAAATTAAAAAAATAACTGCGGCTCTACCTAATATGCTTCATACTTATGAAAATTCTGCACAAGCTCCAATATCGTTGAAAACAACCATCAACCACGCTTCGCTCAAGTAACACCAAATGCATTTTTCCTTGCTCTATTATATACTAGTACACTTTTTTCTTCTACACCTTTACAATTAGGGTGTAGGATCCGTCCATTTTATGGTCCAGACTAATTTATTACTCTTTTATTCTAGGTAGGCTCTTTTTTCAAAAGATCATGAAGGATTGATCCCTTGGTTCCATTTCACACCTTGGGCACCGCGTTCTCTTCCGATTTTCTTTTGCTAGGAACATACTACCTTTATACTTTTTGTTTTTCTTTTTCATGCAAAAGGACGGAAACAATTAATTATGACATATAGAGAGACAAAAGGAAAGGTGGTGATTATGCAATCTTTAATACGGTTCTAGTGTGTCCTAATCACAATCCACATGCTCAAGCCTAAGTCCATTACTTAATTCATCATATCCTCACCATATACACTCGAGATATCAACGTCTAAGGTATAGTAAGAAAATGTAAGGATCATGCATCTTTGTAAGAGCTTGACAACGTCACAAACAAAGGGGCAAAACTACGAATACCGACTCTTAAAATTCAAAATGCAATAAAAAGGGGAAAACTGACTCCAAATTTTAATTGCAGGGATATGAGAGGCTTATCCCCTCCCACACACTTAAACTACACAATGTCTTCATTGTGAAACAAGGACACATGTAATGTAAGTGGGAAAAAGATGAATTACCTCTTCCACGGGTTGCCTCCCGGAGAACGCCTTTGTTTAATGTTGTTGGCTCAACGTCTTACTCTTTTTTGTTGGTGTGACCAATCTCTTGGCTAGATCATCCTTCCTTATCCAATATTGTTTAAATCCCTTTTTCTTCCTTGTGAATCCCTTGTTGTATCCCTTCCTTGTCTCCACGTAGGTCCCTGGTGGTAAGTCTGGTGTCACTTTGGGTACCTGAAAAATGAGTGGAAGAGGGATTTCTCATTCTAATGTTAGCATGGGGGGGGGGGGCATCGGCCAATGCCTGTTCTAGCCTATCATCATCCCTCTCGGGATCCACAACCTTGATAGCAAAAACACTTGCAACTTCTTCTGCAAACTCCTCATCCTTACCTATATCAAAGCTCAATATATCCTCATCGAACTCTAATGATACTGTCTCTCTCCCAAAGTCCACTTTAGTGCCAGCCGTTCTCATAAATGGTCTTCCTAATAGTATAGGCACACCCTCTCTATCATCTTCCATATCCAGCACATAGAAGTTTGTAGGGAAGAAAAGCTTTTCAGCCTTAACTAACACATTCTCTATTACTCCTTTGAGCCGAATAGTTTATCCATCAGCTAATTGGACTAATATATTGGTTTCATTCAAAGGTCATAGTCGTAATTGCTCACATAAAGAATATGGGAATACATTTATAGAAACCCCTAGATCTAACATAGATCTATCAAATTTAGTGTTGCCAATTTGGCAGGGGACAGTGACCATACTTGGATCGTTGAACTTAAGGGGCATGCGTTGTTGGTAGATTGCGGACACTCTTTCTCCGGCCTCTACTTTGTTGGCTTCCTTATTCTTTTGCCTTCTTTTTACCATGAAAATCTCCTTGAGGAATTTCGCGTACCGTGGTATACTTTGAACCATCTTGAGTAGGGGGGCATTTATTGAAAATTTCGAACAGTTCTTTGTCGTCCGCCAGTTTTCGAGTATCCTTAAGTGCTTCTGGGATTGGGGTTGGGGGATTTTCTGAACCGAGTAGAGGGAAGTTAGGGCGAACTTAGTTGCTCTTTCGGACCTTGAAATTGCCTCTTGTGTCGTCTAATTCATCCTCTTCCACTAGACCTTCTTTCTCTCCTTTTTCCTTCTTGGCTTCGTCATCCTCTGCAGACTGTAGGGCGCGGTGAGGCTTGGACAGACGTGGTTGCGTCTCTGCCTCAGTGGGTAGGGTGTGATTGCGCTTGTAGGGCGCGGTCGCATCTTGGTTCCGAGATCTGGTTCCGTCAACACGCAGTCGCGCGCCCAGGTGGCGCGGTTGCGCGGTCCTCTAGAGTGTGGGACGCGAGCACACTAGTCAACGCGCAATCGCGCATCGGCTTCTGTAAGGGGCCTGCAATCACGGAATTGCATGCGCGGGCGCGCCTCTTCTGGTTCTTGTAGTGCTTCTTTTTCCTGACTTGCCTTCTTCTCGGTATTTTTACCTCTTCTTAATGCCATCGCGCTGACATTCCTTAAATTTTGACTCGTGCTTGCTACATTTTGGTTCGGATTCACCACCATCTGGGCTGGTAACGAATTTGAGTTATTCCGAGACAATGTCGAGATTCTCTGCGCGATCTGCCCCATTTGAACCTCTATGTTTTTGAGTCTGCAATCGGTGTTCTGGATGGCTGATGTGAAGGTAGCTACAGTCTTGGTTAGTTCCTTGATCATCTCCATAGTATGAGCTCTTGAATCCTACTGTTGCTCACAGGGCCTCATTCTCTATTGGTCCTGCGGGTGCCTATATCTAGGCTGAAAATTTTGGTTATTCTCCCAAGGTCGAGGGAATTCATATCCTTCCATCGCATTCACCTCTACAACTATGTTCTCTTGCAACTCGGGCCGCTGGTATGACTCATAGGATGAACTCGTGCATGTCTCACAGACTCGCGCGGTTTGCTTTCCTCTCTTTAATTGTAGGATTTCGAACATCCTTATTTCATCCATTTCACTTGCCGGCCGCGGCCCTTTAATATTTGCGGCATTCACCGTTCTCTTGGTGCAAGCCTTTTCGAAACTCCTTGTACTCTCAGCCATGTTTTTCAGTTTCTCCATAATGACCTCCAGCGTCATGTTGAGAGTGCTCCCTCCGCAAGCTGCATCGATCATCCTCCTCTCACCAGACAATAACCCCTGGGTGAGAAATATTACCAAATCCATGTGATCGTAACCATGAAAGGGGCAGCTAGCACATATCCCCTTAAAACTCTCTAGGTAATCATATAACATCTCCTCGTCTCGTTGTTTCACTTGCGCTACCTCCCTCTTCAGCTCATCCGCCTTCTTCATTGGGAAGTATTTGACTAAGAAGTCCCTGTGTAGCATCTCCCAGCTAACCATATATCTCGCTGGAAGGCAGTAGTACCATGTTCTGGCGGCGTCCCTCAGTGTGAGACTAAATACCCTCATCTTCAATTGTTCTTCCGTCACATAGACCTGTTTCGTGGTAATGCATATTTCGTGAAACTGGTTCAAGTGCATGATGGGGTCCTCCTGGGCAGACCACGGAATTTCAAAAGCAAGTCTATCACCCCGGGCTTGAGTTGGGAAGTGACTCCCTCAGCGAGTGGTGGTGGGGCCATCCTTTGTAGCTAATGTGTCAGATTAGGGGTAGTGCGCTCCTGCAGCGTCCTTTTCCCGGTGATGTTGTTTTGATGAACATATTCCTCTAAGATTTGTCTATCAACGGTCGATTTGCCCGCAGCTTCTCAGGGGTTTGTGCTGGGACCTGATTGTTGTCCTTATTCTCTAGATCATTCATCGTCTCCGCGGTTCTTTCTCTTATCATTCCTCTATCAATCCTTTCGATCTCTTGGAGTGAGATCAGAAAGTGGAAGATTAGTAGCACGAGTGCTGACTATACACTTGCCAGCCCCGTAGTTAATCAAGATAATACCGTAAGAAATGAAAATTGGTTCCCCTGCAATGGCGCCAATTGACAGACCAGTCGTTAGGTAGTCAGGTCAAATTAATCCCTTTTACTCCTCTACATCATTAGAGTGGTAAGTCAGGGTCGAATCCACAAGGAACCAAGAATATTCACCTCTTGAAGTATTAAAACGACTAACTAGTGAAAAGTAATTGCTTGGGGGATTCGTGAAACTGATTTTATTGTTGTATTAATTGGGAAAACACTTTGTATGGTTAGTCGTAACCTTTTATCCTAATTCAATGATCCTAGGTTCTTCTATTCTGGTTCTAATCTCTATTCTAACTCCTTTATGTCTTCTAATTGACCTAAACCATGTACTAATATCGTTGATTAGGTCAACTAGCCCTAACAGCGTCTTGTCTACCAACCTAGCCTTGAAACTATGAAGACTAGACCCTAGACAATATTTAGATCATGGATAAATAGGAAGGTGCATTGCCCTTGCCGCCAACACCTCAATAATCTCTCTATCCTATGAGTCCAACTAGTACAAGTAGAGATTCATACTACTAAGCAGGCAAGGTTCTCCAACTCGGATAAATCAGGCCCTAGCAATATTATATCGAACTAACAACCTAGGTGATTAATTTATGAAGTTCATTCAATTCAATTATCAATACACGCAAGAGATTAAAGCAATATAGACATAATATATGAAGAACCAAAGATAACAAACCTCACATTGAATCAGCTCGGAGGCGCGAACCAACCACAGAAAGTCTAAGGAGATTACTCCAACCTCATTGTTAAAACCCTAATGTAATTCTGAAATTAATAATGAAGTGTGTCTAGGGAGAGGCAAATCTCACCCTATTTATAATAAAATGAGTAGCTAACCCTAGATGACAACCCTAAAATGTGTTTAGAATAAGCCCAACCCGAAATACATGAAAATCCTAGGGAAAAAGCCAACTTAAACCCTCAGAGGAAGGCTTTATCGCGGCGCAGCAGCGGTAGGGGCGCGATCGCGTCTATCTGGGCGCGGTCGCGTCCCAGTTTGTGCAGAATAGCGACGTTCGTAAAATCCTCATAACTTTTGTCTCACAACTCCGATTGATCTCATCTTTTGTGGTATTGATGTAGACTCCAATATCTAACTCCTAAAATTAGAATCATCTCAAACAGACATCGGATCAGGGATAACGAGCCATCTGAACTCATCCCAACATCTCAACACTTCTTTTTTGCCCCTTCTTCCCTTTTATTCTTCCATTTTCCTTCTGCGTCTTCTCCTTTATGCTCGTAATCCTCGTGATTGTACTCTTTCTCTTCCGCGTCTTCTCGTTTTGATTGGAGGCGATTTCTTTGGAGATTATTAAAAATCATATGATGTTTTTGAGTTGAAGGATTGTCCATACAATGCCAAGGCGGGAACTTAACTAAAAGGTGTCAAGGAAGGACGAGATCGAGCTTAGACAAACCACAGGTAAAGAAGTAGCAAGAATAGAGCAACTCGGCCGAGTTTCAGGCCGATTTGGGCCTCTTCCCTCACCCTCCGACTTGCTCTATGTAATTTATTGTAATTTTAGGGTTATTTTTGAAAAAATACTTAGGGGAGTTACAGTTGGGAGAGGAAGACACTTAGTTTCTTGATTGGAGATTGACTTTTCATTTTATGGGGGAGACTTTTCACTTTTCTGGGGAGACTTTTCACTTTTCTTTGAATACTTTTCACTTTATTTTTTAGGGATCAACTTTTGGGAAGAAACCTAGTTTTTGCATTTTGGGAGATTACTGAACATTCTACAAGATTGGAGTGTTCTATGAAAGATTGGATCAAGTATTTTCTCTTAAGCTCATCAAGTTCTATAATTTTTTCCATTCATATGATTTTTTTATTGCATCTTCCATTATGCATAGATAATTCCATATTTCTAAGATTGGGGTGATCCCAACAATGAATTGGTAGATTTTATCTTGTGTTTGTCTTTGATTACATGGATTCTTGTTTGATTAGATTCTAGGGCTCTTATTGAGATTGAGATAATCAATTAGAATTCTATTAGGTTGAGTCTGAAATGAGATTTTAATTAGACATGGCATGAGTCTGAAAGGAGATTGCTTATGTTGGAACTACCTAGAATTGAACCCGAATAAACTTGTTTGTTCTTGTGAAGATCTAAGTAATCATAGAAACCTAGGTTAGATTGGAGTTAATTGAGAAAAAAAAGTGGATGTTAACCTGGTCTAGTTCTAGTTTCTAATTTCTTAGATACTCTAAACTTGATTATCTTTGAACGACAGCGGTTGTTAGTTGGAGTTTAGATACATCTACTATTGTCCAAAAGGAATGAGTAGATACATTTGATTGCTTACCGTCAAACAAGTCCATGTTATTCATTGATAAACACATCTTATAATCTACCAAGGAGTTGTTGTGGTGATCTTTAATCCTAGATATTTTTCATTCAATTAACTTACCCAAAACTATGTTTTCTCATTTTCGTAGCATACTCATCAAATTCTCTTCTTACGTCTTAACTTTCCAGATTAGTTGAAAAAGATACTACTTTGTCCCTGTGGGAACGACACTTTAAAACCTACAATTGACCCCATACACTTGTGGTAGGTTTTTCCCCATCAAGTTTTTGGCGCCGTTGTCGGGGACATTTGCTAGTATCAGTTGTATCCTACAACTGATTCGACTAAATCTTTTGTGTTATTTGATCCTTTTCCTCTTGCATTTTGTTAGTTGAGCTTTGGTAGTCATATTAAAGCTCAATGTATTTCTCTTTGTTTTGATGATAAAAAACTAATATGTTTAATCTCTTAAGTGTTTTTAAGCTTTCAAGGTTATTGTAATATCTGTTGGGATGTGCTTAAGTCACTTAGAGATGCGCTTCGACTATCCTCAATCGCGCTGAACACCAAGCGAAGAAAGCAAGTTTCGCAAGCGGTGTTGAATAATCCCATTCAAGTTCAGGAGTGAGTTTAGTCGAGCTTCTAAGGCATAGAAGATGCGCTTGAATGAAGTTGAAGAAGTGTTGATCACGAGGTTCCACCATAGCACATGGTGTAGGCTGTCGCAGAAGAGAACTGCCGAAAATGCAAGGGAAGGCTGATGAGCGAGAGAATTCAAGTTGTGTGCACAAGAGGTGTGAGAAGAACTTGAATGTCTTTGAGACGCATATCCAGGGATCACCAGCGTGGAGGAGTTAGTTAGCGCAGTGGACACGGATTGCTGAGGTGGCGTGCATCAACAATTTGAAGAACAAAACCAAATTAATCGAAGTTGTTGATTATCTCTAGCAATTTGATCAAGGCGCACGGATTGATGAGGTGGCAGCTTGCTAAGTCTAAGTTTGTTACACGAAATTAAGTGAGAGTTGTAGCTTAAGTTTTGTGTATAAAT
This sequence comes from Phyllobates terribilis, assembly GCF_046119375.1. Lineage (NCBI taxonomy): Eukaryota > Metazoa > Chordata > Amphibia > Anura > Dendrobatidae > Phyllobates > Phyllobates terribilis. Next base: position 30,304 of record NW_027369434.1, read on the forward strand.
AGTGGACTTTAGCATTCACTCTAGGTGTTACAAAGTGAGGAAATTAGAGAGAATCTAGGAGAGCTTAAGTGTTGACTCATTTGTAATCAGAGAGAAGTGAAGTGCCATTGTTCTAGAGCTAAACTCAAGTGTTGTAAGAAGAGAGTTTACGAGGGAGCTTCGAGAGTTGAAGCTAGAGTTGTAACCTTATTCTATCTATACAAAGTAGTGGTGAGTTTTATCCCGAGTCAATTAGTGACTTAGGGTTCTCACCATTTGGAAACTCTTTGTGTGAAAATCTTAGTGCGCTTTAAACACTTAAAGCGCGCTCTTATTGTTGTATGACCTCTTCCGCGTTTAAGGACTTTAGTAAATTGCTTACTAAGTGTTCTACACAGGTCAAGCGCATCTCTAAGTATAAAAGCGCAATTATACACTTGAGAAGCGCATATAAAACTTAATGAACTTTAGAAGACATTGAACAATAGTGGCTTAGTATTAACGAACCTACATTTGGTATCAGAGCAACAGGTTTGCCTATTTGCACTAATCCTTTTTGCAGATCATAAGGATTTTGAAGAGTAAGAACATGTCGAACTTCAACCTTGGAATCTCTCTCGCAAAGCCCCACGTACTCATTGAAGCCGAATTAGAATGGTGGCTAACGGTGACAAGAAACTATATCCAGCAAACGGACTATCAATGCTGGAAGATCATCGACAAGGGCGATGAGATAATTTCTGAGAAAGATGACTCCAGATGGGAAGCTAAGGAGTATCAACTAATGGAGAAAAACGCCAAAGCGCGTCAGCTCATCCTCAATGCGCTTTCCCGAAAAGACATTGATAAGGTAATGTCTCTTCCCACTGCGAAAGAGATGTGGACATCTATCATCAACATGCATTCAGGTAGTGAGGACATGAAAGACAACTGACTATTTTAGCTGAACCGTAAATTTTGCTCCATTAAAATGGGTGAAAACGAGCTTGTCTCTGACTACCATTCTCGATGTCAAATTCTATATGACAAAATGCAATCCGTTGGAACGGAAAAGAAAGCATGGGAGTACTCAATGGAATTCATGCATGGGGTGAATTCCAAGTATACTACTCTCAAGCAGATTCTTCTCCAATCCAAAGCGACTCGAGAACTGCCTATTTCTGTGCTTGCAGGAAAATTCAAGGTACAAGAGATCAAGCATAATGAAGAGAAACACTCATAACGAGAAACCAAGGGCATGGCGCTCAAGGTCTCTCGCGTCCTCCAGAAATTAGAGAATGATGACGAAAGAGACGATGATGATGATAGAGATGTCGCCATGATGATCAAGGTAGTGAAGAAATTCTTTAAAAGGCAAGGTGGCTTCAAGCGCGATCCAACAGCCAAGCAGCGCGATGTCCGGGACATTACATGCTTCAATTACAATGAGAAGGGACATCTAGCCAAGGCGTGTCCTCATGCCAAGGTGAATCCAAGCTCGAGCTCCAACAAGTAGCCCTCTAAACAAGAGTTTGTCACGCTTTGGGAATAATCAGACGATGACTCTAAAGATGAAGCGCAAGCAGACGTGTGCGTGATGGCTGGTGATGGATCCGATTCATACTCTGGTTCTGAAATAGAGGTAGCGAATCTAAACCTTGACATTATACCTAAGCGCAACCTTGTTTTCCTTTTAAGAGAATTGATGGTTGAACACAAATCTCTAGCTACTGAAGCTAGAGAACAACTGGTTGAACTTAAATCTAAAAAAGAAGTGATAGTTGAGCTTTCCAAGCGTTTGCATGACAGGCCCAAACTCCTTTCTAAATCTTGTGAGCGTTGTGATGGAAACGGGTTGGAAAGAAACTTTGACCCACTAAGGACGTAATGCTTGATCAGATTATCTCCAAGCTTGACGACCTGACTAAGCTAGTAGAGGCAAGGTCTGTTTCTCAAACAGTCTTTGTCAAAGCTAGACCTGGACTGGGCTATGACCCCCAGGAGTCTTCTTCTAATACCATCTTTCCTCAAACAAGTGACTATTCTGAGAAACTTAAGTCACTTGAACAAGACTTGACTTCCTATAAGAATGAAAACTCTCATTTAAAAAGCATAATCAATGTTCTTGAGGAACAACCATCCAAAGCCAAAGAATGGTTTCATGGGGAAAAAGTGCACCACTTATATGTGAAACAAGCGCGAACCCCTGCTCAGCCTATGAAACTCGAAAAGAAAGCACCATTTAGACCAGGAAAAGGGAAGTATGGTTACGTGAGAGGTAACCATTACTACACTTTTTTGTGGTAAAAATGGACATGATAGGCGTGAGTGTAAGGAACTAAAAGTCCTCAAAAATAAGCCCTATAAGCCAATGGCTAAACCTGAGGGCAAGCGTACATGTCATCGACATTCACCTGTCGAGAGCGATTGCGCTTCAGCACACAGAGGTGCGCTTTGTGAAGCGAGACCTTATTTAGTGCTCGATTTAAATGATCCTAGCTATTATGAGCCAGTCCAAAAGACTAGTTCAGCAATAGCTATGTCTAATATTCCCTCAAAGCGCAAGCTTTGATGGGAGATCAAATCTTGATTTCTTCGTTTGCAGGTTAGAATGCAGAGTAGGTGGTATATCGACAACGGATGTTCGTGTCACATGACAGGCGATCCAACATTACTACTCTCATTTCAAGCTAAGGAGGGAGGCAACGTCTCCTTCGGTGACAAGAAGCAGGGAAGAATCAAAGCTCGAGGCAGTGCACATCTAAACAAGTTAATACAAATCAAAGATGTGAATTTAGTAGAGAGCCTCCGGTTCAATCTACTCAGTGTAGCCCAGTTGTGCGACCAAGGGGGAAAAAAGGTATGGTTCAGCACAAGTGATTGTGCAGTGGTCAGCCCTGATCAAGAGATACTTCTAAAGGGTAAGCGCATCGACAACACATACTTGTTCGACCACTCCTACTCCCCGAAGTGCAACGTGTGCCTCGCTACACTCGAAGAGACAACCAGTCTTTGGCACAAGAGAATGGGACACGCTAGTCAACATCTACTCAACAAGCTTCAGTCCAAAGACCTGGTTCGTGGTCTTCCTCGCATCAATGTGAAATCCATGACTTCTTGCTCAGATTGCTCCAAGGCCAAAGCGACAAGAAGCTCCTTTCCTTCTATTAAAGTAGTGCAGACCAAGGCTCCTCTAGAGCATCTCCACATGGACTTATGTGGTCCACTACGTACTCAGAGTAAGGGAGGTAATTGTTACATTTTTGTTATAGTTGATGACTATTCTCGCTACACCTGGACTCTCTTCTTAAAAGACAAGAGAAAAACCTTTGAAAAGTTTCGTACTCATGCGCTTTTCTGAGAAAAGAGTTTGGGGCTCCCCATTTGTGCAGTTCGTTCTGATAGTGGAACAGAATTCAAGAATGGAGAGTCCTTAGCATTTTGTGATGAAAGGGGTATATATCATAATTTCTCTATTCCTAGAACCCCTGAGCAAAATGGAGTTGTTGAGCGCAAGAATAGGAAACTACAAGAGATGGCACGAACAATGCTACTCTCTAGTGGTGTCGCTTCATACTAATGGGCACAAGCTGTGAGCACGGCATGTTATATTACTAACCGAGCCTTGTTAAGTTTTATCCTAGAGAAAACCCCATATGAGTTGCTCAAAGGACGTACACCTAATATCTCTCACTTACGAGTGTTTGGCTGCAAGTGTTACGTCAATAACAATGGGAAGGATCTCTTGGGTAAATTTGATACTAGGAACGACGATGCTATCTTTCTAGGTTATGCTTCTTCTAACAAGGGGTATAGAGTGCTCAACCTGAGGACTCAGAGAGAAGTAGATAGTATTCATGTGAAATTTGATGAAGGACAACTTGATAGCACAAAATAAATGAATGACGATCCATTTGTTAGCCCTGATCTACCTCCAGCTTCTCCACACATTCCTCAAGCTCCACCTTCTACTACTTCTACAGGTATAGAAAGTGACGATGACGATTGTGGTGGTTGCGCTTCTCGACCTTCGGCTCCAAAAGTAAGCAATCCAAGTGACGAAGCTATTCCAGAGGACAACACTCAGAATATAGATCAAGGAAGTGGACCATTCAACAATGATCAAGCTACACCTTTATCATCTCGCTCAGGTCAGGTAACACCCTCAGTTACTTCAGCTGGACCTTCTAGCTCTCAAGCGGGATATAGCAGTGGTCAAGCGCAACCTGACAGTCCTCAAGCGGGACCACGTGACCTATCTGGTGGAACTAGTGATGTAGGATTATCTCCCACAAGCTCGGATCTAGAGTGTTCAACCAACACACACTAAGAACAAGTGTTCTAAGTGTTGTTCAAACTTGAAAACAAGCAAGAACAAGAAGAAAGAAAGAGTTTTAAGGGAAGAAATGGATATGTTCTTGAAGAGAACTTCTCTATCTATGTAAGGCACCTTGGACTTAACCTCAACACAATACAAGAAGAGAAAGAACTAAACAAGCTATAACTTAACACAACATGGAGATATACTACCATGAGCACCAAGAGTTTCCCATTCAACAAGTTTACACAATCAATTACATAAACAAGGTGAAATAGGCAAGGGTGAGCAGTTTTGGGTAGCTCTGCTAAAACTAACAAGGTGGCCCTTGAGAACTAGGAGGAGTTTCTACTCTACTCAAAACATCAATTCAATCAAAAGCCCTTTTGGTTAGGTAATTTTTGGCTTTTATACCTCCAATGACCAAAGCCTTCTAGCAGCTGAAATATCGACTAAATAGGTCCAAAATACCCTTAGGAAAGTTCCTTAAAAGAGTTAGGGAAAAGGGTAGAATTGCACACTTTTACAACCTAGCCGGGTAAGGTGTAAAAGTGTGATAGTTTCACAAAAGTGACATGTGCAGCCATGATCTTGATCTTGGATGGCCTTGATGTCTGCATTGGATTTGTTGGGGATATGCACCTCTTCCACATACTAGAAGGGTGGAAGCAATGGGTTCCATTTGTTGTGTTGAAACCAAATCCAAAGTAGTCTTCATAACTTGATCTTATCCGGGTAGCTTCACAACATGTGACTTGCAGCCATGATGAAGGCCTTGAATGGGGGAGGTGTCTTAATGGAAGATGTAAGATATTGTCTTCTCTATAGCATACAAGAATATGGGAGGCAAAGGGGGTCATCCCATATGTTACCTTCAAGATCAAAGTGACCTCCTTGACCATGTCTTCTAGTTTCTTTGTCATATCTCTTGTGAGGTGTCCTTGACTTGTTTGCCTTGAGGATGCTCCTGCATCATTCCCTCTCTCTTGAGAGAGGCCTGACCTCAGGCCACCTCCTCCTATGGTGTGCAATGACTCCTCATGATCATCCTCCTTCATTGATTCTTCTTGGAACTCTTCTTGGTGCATTTGTGGGTGGAAGCCTCTAAATCTGTCATCTGAGGCTTGAGTGTGCTTCTTGGTCATACAAACAAGTCTTGTGTCTTTAGGCCACTCATGTATGAGCCAATATTGCACGTGTCTTGGCACCTTGGAGGCTAGTATAGGCAAATGCAACTTGTTCTCTCGGTTCTTTTCTTGGTGCCTTGACTTCTTGTCCTCGCCAATGGACTTCTCCTTTGCCTTGATCCTTTTATGTTCTGCAGACCTAAGAATCTGAAATGGATTAATAGGCTTGAGAGTAATTTGCTCATCATTGCACAAGAAAGGCTACTTGTTAGCATAACCATCATGCATCATTTTGTTACCATTTTGCCATGGTTTCTCTAAGAGAAAGTGACTTTCATTCATAGCTAGAATGTCAAAATAGATTGTGTTTATGTAATGGCATTGTGAAGAAGTTCTATACTTGTGGTGTAGGGATACATGCTCACTTCCATGGCAAGGGATGGATTCAATACCCTTAGGTACCTAGCAATGGTAGCCTCATCATCTTCACTCACATTGGCCTTGATCATGGCCATGTGCATGGCATTGTACACTTCCTCCACACTCATGCTTCCTTGCTTCAAATTCTCCAACCTTTGCCTCATTTCTCTTGCATAATGGTGAGGTAAAAACCCTGACCTCATGACATCCTTCATCTCCTTCCATGTAGTTATGGAAGGTTGATGCTTGATCCACCTCTCTCGGATTTGGTTGTGCCACCACTTCTTTGAAAAATATTGGAGCCCTAAGGTGGCTAGTTGCAACTTCTCCATCTCTTGAAAGTTGTGGCATGCCCAAATTTGCTCCATCTTCCTCTCCCATCTCATGTATGAGGTTGGATCACACTTCCCTTCAAAGCTTGGGATTTTGAACTTCACCTTGCCTAGGCCATCATCCTCTCTTTGTCTAGGTTCTTGCCCTTGTTCTTGGAACCTTGGTCTCCTTAATCTTCTTCCTTGCCTCATGTACCTATCCTCCTGAAACTCATCAACATCATCATCACTATACCTATTCAAATCAGTAGAGTTAGGGTTAGAAAACTCCCTTGGATAGTCCATTGGTGGAGGTCTAGGCAATGGTGAGATAATGGTTCTAGTGGGTACTCTTATGGGATCCGGCCTTAGGTGATGTGATATGGATCAATGCCTCACATCTTGTCTTGTAAATGGTAGTTGAGTGTGTGGGTGTGACGTTCCTCCAACTTCAAATTGTGTCCCTAGAAGTATAGGTGGTGTTCTAGTCTTGTCTTGTTTGGATTCAATGGTGGCTAGTCTATTAGAGATGTCATTCAAGTCCTTCTTCAAGTCACTAAGAATGTTCACTAAATCAGGTTTATTAGTGATACCATTGGCTGAATTAATCATGGGATTCACCTCTTCTTGGTGAGAGTCATGATGTGAGCTAGACATGATCAAAGACAACAAACAATGAACAACATTAATGTTAGTCTAATAAGCTTGTGTTTGAATCACTCTACACTCTTGAATGTCCTCTCAACCTTGGCTATTTGCTCACCTTATCAATGCAATGTGATGCTAGTAACACTTGTTAGCTTGGTACACTAAGATGCTTAATCAACAAAGAGTTATAGCTAGCATAGACAAGCAAGTGCACTTGTAAGAAGATGATGTAGGAAAGTGTTTAGCTCAAAGGGACTTGAGAATGTCTTACCTCAGTTATGGTGCATAAATAAGCCCTTGAAATGCCCTTGCTTATCCTTGGAAGTGTCCTTGAGAATTAGGCTAGGATATGTGTTTAAACTTGGCTAAGTGTAGCCGAGTACAAGGCATAGGGGTGGGGTTAGGCTAGGTGTGAGGGGCTCATGGCAATCCCCTCTCTCCTTATTCTTTATGTTATTTAGGACACTTGGTCACGTTCCAAATGTTGCACTTGGAGTACACAACAAAAGGTACAAGATTTAGTTAAGAAAAGGCAAGCTAGCACGTTACCCGGGTACAAAAAGTGTGTTGCAAGCAACTTTGGGTGTTTGTTTCAAGAGGCTAATGAGCTGCAATGGATGTGAACTTTCTTGATCCTTGTAGTTGGTGTTTTTCTATGTGGAAGGCTCAGGTCACATCCAAAAAGGCACGACCAAATGAGGCTGCAAACTCTTGTGAATATGCTAGGTCAACACTTGTGAAAAGTAGAAAATGACACTTTACCGCTTTGGGAAAGATTTTTGGCTTTAGTGTTTGGACAATCTACTCGTCCCTTTGGCCTGGTTTTTGTTGCCCTAAACAGATCAAAAGTTGTTCTTCATGGGGCTCATTAGAGGTCTTTCTTGAATGTAAATACCTAAAATATTACTAGATAGACCATAAATCAATAGAAAGTATTCATTCGAAGCCGGATAAAACAAAAAATTGACAAAAACCACCGATTTATCTTAAGTTTATTATATTATTGAATCAAAATTAGCATAAAGAGATATAAACAATATATTTTTAACAAGAAAAATTTTAGGTCATAAAATTGATGAATTTTTTCACTTCTTACTGCTTTTGTCTTCGAAAATGAATACTTACTACATGTTATGAATAATGCAAAACTAGTTCAATTATCAAGTGCATTTATTTGGCATGCATGAATTAGATCAAACATCTAAGACCATGTTCAAGGTTTGAAAAATGGGATGTATAATTAAGGTAAATAGTGTGTGAATTATTCACCTTCTTAACTCTTCTTTACTTTATATTTAAGATGATGTAAATTAGTCAAGAATTAGGTGATCTCCATAGCCTACAAATAGAGGCATTCTTCATTGTAAATTTCACACACAAAAATAAGAGCAAGAATACCGTTTCTAAGATCTTGATCTCTCTCTCTCTTCTCTTAATATTAAAGTTCTTTTTAAGTGGTTCAATAAATAAAGATTAAGTCATATTGTCTTAATCATCTCTCAATCAAGATTAATGCACTTTGTCTTAGTCAAATCACAACACTTTATCAGCACGAAGAATCTCTAATCACCACTTATCAAGAATCATCAAGGTATAAACTCTACTTCTTTATTAATACAAGCATAATTATACAAGAGCTTACAAAATCGATATGAGAAGTATGCTCTATAGTTGCCCACATACGGGATCTTCTACATTAGAAACTCGATTTTCTTCTTAGATCTAAAATAATTTTACCAAAAATAGAAACATATTGTTAGATCTAAAACAAAAAACAAACAAGATACTAGATTTACTTACCTCTTTTGGCTTATGGTTTCAACCTCTCTTCAAGTACTTTTCTTGATTTCAATATGGATTTTTCCAAATCGAAATGATGATAATAAAAACGGTAATCATGATACGAACAAGGCAAATGAAAAGAACGGTTAAAAACCGATCGTTACTAGCCCTTAAACGACGATGTATCTCGTCAGAATCCACGGAAATATTTGAAAGAAAAATGGAATAAGAGGTTGATAATGGAGGTGAGGAAGGAGAAGATAAGTATGAGTGAAAAGGAGGAATGAGTGGCCGTACTTATAGAGGGGTAAAAGGAGAATAACCGGTATTAAAGTTTTTGGCCATAAGTATGCTTACATGATTTTACTTGCATTACCCTTATACTTTAATATGGCTATTCCCTCTTTGATTACATGACATACATATTGAATTGTTAAATTTAATGACATGATATACTTCGAATATATATGCCTATAATAACATGAAAGGATACTGTGACATTACTTTGACAATTACTTGTTTCTTTAACCATATGAGAAAGTAATCCACCCTATACATGTAGTATTGACATTACTAATTAATATCCTTTGATTTCATAATTTGTAGAAAATGGCAAAAATCTCACAACGAGAATTTGAAATTCTTGACCTGGCTGGCCAAAGGTATCTAGAATGGAAACACGATGTTGTGTCTTACATCAAGGCACATGGACTTGAGCAGACCATTGTGGATAAAAATAAAACCATACCACAAGAAAAGGCTAAAGCTATTATATTTCTCTGCCACCACATACATGAAAGTCTTAAGACTGAATATTTATTTCATGAGGATCCCTTGCAATTGTGGAAAATTTTAGAAGAGCGATATGGACATCAAAAGGATGTTCTACTTCCACAAGCAAGGCATTAGTGAAGCAAATTAAGGTTTCAGGACTTTAAATCCGTAAGTGAATACAGTAGTGCTATGCATAAAATCACTACTATGTTGAGACTATGTGCTGAACAAAAAACCCAAGATGAAATATTGGATAAAATATATTCCACCATTAGTCTATCTCACATGTTGCTACAAGAACAGTATAGGCAACAAGAATTTGAAAAATACTCTGTCTTGTTAAGAGTATTGTTGGTGGCTGAAAAGAATAATGAGCTATTGATGATAAATCATAATATGAGGCCTACTGGCTCAATGGCTCCTCCTGAGGCTAATGTTGTTGACAACGGATTCCAATATGGGAATGTCAACACATATGGTCAACAACAACGACACAGCGGTGGTCGTGGCCGTGGTCGTGGTGGTCGTGGTGGTCGTGGTGGACGAGGTGGCCGTGGAGGCCGTGAAGGCCATGGTGGTCGTGGTGGTCGTGGAGGTCATGGTGTTCATGGTCAAGGCCACTATAAATACCATGATCACCACAACTTTAAGGGTAATGGTAAGCAAAAGGTCCAGATGGGTCATAATGGACCCTCCCATAAGGCAAAATCTACTTGCCATAAATGTGGCACGACTGGTCATTGGGCTGGAGAATGTAATGTGACTCGACATCTGGTAAAATTATACCAAGATGAAAAAAACAAAGCAAAGGCCATGGAGACCAACTTTATTGAAAGTGCGGGTGTAAGTAATGCACACCTGGCCAGCCAAGATGATGGTCAATTTCTCGACTTTGAGCATATTGATGATTTTGACGTATGAAACATTGAAATATATATGTAATTTCAGAAAAAAATCTTCGCACTATATTTTTTTCACTTATGTACTTTTTCTTCTAAGCTTTTTAGATTGGTGATTGATGTGTAATATATATGAAGTTCTTTCTTATTACTACTTGACAACTCTTTCTATATCTATCTTAGAAAGGATGAACTCATCCAAAGTGATACTCGATAGGAAGGAGCAATGTCTTCTAGACTGCGCAACGACGCAAACCATCGTGAGAAACAAAGAGTACTTTACTCACTTTAAAGCTTATGAAGGCAATGTCACCACAATATCGGGTGCATCTAAAATCATAGAAGCCTCTGGAAGATCTATTGTTATACTCCCAAGAGGAACAAAACTTGTTATAAATGACGCACTATATTCTAGTAAATCTCAAAGGAAAACATATTTAGTTTCAAGGATGTGCGTCATAATGGGTTTCATATGGAAACCATGAATGAGAATGGGAAAGAATACATGTGCATCATAAAACATGAATCTGGTTGAAAGCAGATCCTTGAAAGGATGCCAGGGCATACCTCCGGATTATATTATACATATATTTATCCCTTTGAGGTCAATGCAACAATGACTAAGAAGTCATATGACCAAGTTGCTTTCACCTTATGGCATGATCGTTTGGGTTATCCAGGGTTAGTAATGATGCATAAAATCATAAAGAATTCACTTGGACACCCATTAAGGGTCATTAAGCTCCTGTCATCCACTAACTTCAATTGCAATGCTTGCTCATTTGGAAAATTGATTATAAGACCTTCCAAAAACAAATTAGCAAGTGAGACACCTGCATTTTTGGAAAGAATCCAAGGAGATATATGTGGACCAATTACTCCATCATGTGGACCATTTCGATATTTTATGGTGTTAATTGATGCATACACACTTTGGTCATATGTAAGCCTATTATCAATAAGAAATGTTGCATTTGCTAAGCTACTTGCTCAAATAATCAAATTAAGTGCACAATTCCCAGATTATACAATAAAGAAAATTCTCCTTGATAATGCAGGCGAATTGCATCTCAAACTTTTAGTGACTATTGTATGTCAGTTGGGATTGATGTAGAGCATCCAGTAGCTCATGTTCTCACACAAAATGGTCTGGCTGAATCAATGATAAAGCGATTACAATTAATCGCTAGACCATTACTAATAAAATCAAGATTACCAGTGTCAACATGGGGACATGCTATATTGCATACAACAGCTTTGGTTCGGCTAAGACCAAGTGTAAACCATGAATATTCCCCACCGCAAAGAAGACTGGGAATTTCTGTTGGTTTCGAATCTCCCTCGATCATTAAATATCTTGAACCGACAACAGGTGATTTATTTACAGCAAGGTTTGCTGATTGCCATTTTGTCGAAACTGTATTCCCTAAGTTAGGGGGAGAAAATACTGGTGTGAATGCACATGGAAAAGAAATCACACGGAATGCAATAGCATTATCTCACCCTGATCCGAGAACAAAAGATGTGTGAACAAGAAATACAACAGATCATTCATTTGCAAAATGTTGCAAATCAATTACCAGATGCATTCATCGACTCAAAGAAGGTGACTAAATAACATATACTTGCAGCAAATGCACCTGAAAGAATTGAAATACACGCCGGACAGCCAGAGGCTTCCATTACAAATGAGTCTACAACACGCCAAAAGCGTGGTAGGCCACTGGGTTCAATGAACTTGAAACCAAGAAAGTTAAAGAACCCTAAGGGTATAGTAGAAAATGTCACAATAGCTAATGAGAAAGATGGTGAAGAAAGGAGATTGAAAATGAAATGATCTCACAAGGAAATGACATCCTAGATAATGATTCAAAAAATCGACAATGCTGAGATTTCCATAAATTATGTATACACGGGTATACAATGGAATAGGAAAGATTTCATTGTTGATGATATATTTGCCTAGTCTGTAGCTATAGATGTAATGTCCCAAGATCAGGACATTGAGCCAAAATTGATAGATGAATGTCGTCAAAGAAATGATTGGCCAAATTGGAAAGATGCCATACAGGCGGAACTAAGATCGCTTGAGAAGCGAGAAGTTTTTGGCCATGTGGTCCATACACCAAAGGAAATTAGTTTTAGTGAGAAAACGAAATGAGAAAAATGAAGTTGTCAAATATAAGGCAAGACTTGTTACCCAAGGGTTCTCTCAAATTTCTAG
>NW_027369435.1:0-42750 GCF_046119375.1 Phyllobates terribilis
TGGGATAATAAACGTGCGAGGATATCTGCTGATATATTGTACAAGAATAAATGTAACGGAGGTCTGAGCCATCCTAATATTTCCGCTTACTATCTGGCAAACCTTATCAAACAGAGCAGTTACTGGTTTAATTCTGACAGCCCCCCAGCTTGGATGATTCTGGAGACCTTCTTAAATAACGGTTCTTCTCCTCGTGAATTGTTACTCAGGCATCTTTTTAGACAGTGTACTCATGATTCTTCCCACCCTATTTTCCAGGCGATCATTGACGCCTGGAAAAAAATCACCAAAAAAAAGAAAAAGAATCCTTTAAGAGATTCTGATATGGATAAGCTTTCCCTTATCAAAAAATTTCCAATTGGTTTTGTTGCTGATCTGTATAACTCTTCCATTCCAGATCAATGGGACATTAAAGGGTTAAGGAAAATTGGAGACTTGTATGAAGCTTCTGTCTTTATCCCTTTCCAAATTCTTAAGAAAAGATTCAATTTGCCTTTTTCTGATTTCTTTTTATACTCTCATTTAAAGAGCATTATTCTGGAATTCATTTCTAGCAAATTTATCGTTTCCGAAATCTCGGTGAACCTGTTAAGTAACACATCCCATAAGATTTTTTGGAGCCTGAGACACCTATATAACAGCTTCAATAATGACCTCTCTTTCCAAAAACATCTTTACATGATTCGATGGGAAAAGGACCTAAAACTCAATTTCCAATCCGACCAATGGGAGAATGCTCTTCTTTTCTCACAAGCCTCTAATATATCTATGCCCTTACAAGAGGCCTACTTCAAAATTTTAACCAGATGGTACTACACTCCAATCAGGCTCCACTATATAAAGCCCAGCAACTCTCCCCTCTGTTGGAGGGAGTGCGGCCTCAGGGGAGATCTGTTACATCTCTTTTGGAGCTGCCCTAAAATCCGCAATCTATGGGCTCAGATCTCTTCTTTGGTAGATGATCTCTTGGGCAGACCACTAATATTGACCCCTCAAAGGGCTTTACTATCCTTGGATCTTGAATCATACAAGTCGTTTGAAAGATCTTTGGTGATTCATTTATTCTCAGTTTGTAAGAATACATTGGCTTTTTATTGGAGAAAGTCACATGTCCCCACTTTGGAGGACTTAGTTGATAAGATGAATCTCCATAGAATATTTGAACTCAGATTTGCCCTTATTAACAATAATTTACTTAAATTTTCTAAGAAGTGGGATATTTGGTCCATTAAGTTCCCTCAACCATCTCATAATGCTGGAATATCTTAATAGGTGTTACATGTTTAGCTTATTAATATGTTTAATTTTGCTAATATGATAGTGATGTGTGTTTAATTGTTCAAGTTATCTATTATCGTGTTTATTATTTGACGAACAAATTTCTCCCACCTTCCCTGATTATTCCATTTCCGTTTGTACCCTTTCCCTTCCCCTTCCTCGGAATTACCCCTTCCCACGAATATTCTTATTTCACTACTTTATGCTACGATTGTTATTCCCCTGTTAAACTGTTTATTAAAAATAAAAAAAATATGGTAAAACAAAGAGAGTGAGATGCCAGCTCCTTTCATTCAGTCAGTAGCTTCAAACATTTCTGGTATATGAAAAACATGTTTTTCAATGGCAAAAATCAATGAATATTGTAAATGCACAAACAGTAATATCTCCACATTGCAAGGTGCAATTCTGAAATTTTTTGCTTTTTCCTGCTAATCCTAGCATGATAAAGAAGATTCAAAGAGAGTGAGATGCCAGCTCCTTTCATTCAGTCAGTAGCTTCAAACATTTCTGGTATATGAAAAACATGTTTTTCAATGGCAAAAATCAATGAATATTGTAAATGCACAAACAGTAATATCTCCACATTGCAAGGTGCAATTCTGAAATTTTTTGCTTTTTCCTGCTAATCCTAGCATGATAAAGAAGATTCAAAGAGAGTGAGATGCCAGCTCCTTTCATTCAGTCAGTAGCTTCAAACATTTCTGGTATATGAAAAACATGTTTTTCAATGGCAAAAATCAATGAATATTGTAAATGCACAAACAGTAATATCTCCACATTGCACAGTGCAATTCTGAAATTTTTAGCTTTTTCCTGTTAATCCTAGCATGATAAAGAAGATTCAAAGAAAGTGAGATGCCAGCTCCTTTCATTCAGTCAGTAGCTTCAAACATTTCTGGTATATGAAAAACATGTTTTTCAATGGCAAAAATCAATGAATAATGTAAATGCACAAACAGTAATATCTCCACATTGCAAGGTGCAATTCTGAAATTTTTTGCTTTTTCCTGTTAATCCTAGCATGATAAAGAAGATTCAAAGAGAGTGAGATGCCAGCTCCTTTCATTCAGTCAGTAGCTTCAAACATTTCTGGTATATGAAAAACATGTTTTTCAATGGCAAAAATCAATGAATATTGTAAATGCACAGTAATATCTCCACATTGCAAGGTGCAATTCTGAAATTTTTTGCTTTTTCCTGCTAATCCTAGCATGATAAAGAAGATTCAAAGAGAGTGAGATGCCAGCTCCTTTCATTCAGTCAGTAGCTTCAAACATTTCTGGTATATGAAAAACATGTTTTTCAATGGCAAAAATCAATGAATATTGTAAATGCACAAACAGTAATATCTCCACATTGCACGGTGCAATTCTGAAATTTTTAGCTTTTTCCTGTTAATCCTAGCATGATAAAGAAGATTCAAAGAGAGTGAGATGCCAGCTCCTTTCATTCAGTCAGTAGCTTCAAACATTTCTGGTATATGAAAAACATGTTTTTCAATGGCAAAAATCAATGAATATTGTAAATGCACAAACAGTAATATCTCCACATTGCACGGTGCAATTCTGAAATTTTTAGCTTTTTCCTGTTAATCCTAGCATGATAAAGAAGATTCAAAGAGAGTGAGATGCCAGCTCCTTTCATTCAGTCAGTAGCTTCAAACATTTCTGGTATATGAAAAACATGTTTTTCAATGGCAAAAATCAATGAATATTGTAAATGCACAAACAGTAATATCTCCACATTGCAAGGTGCAATTCTGAAATTTTTTGCTTTTTCCTGCTAATCCTAGCATGATAAAGAAGATTCAAAGAGAGTGAGATGCCAGCTCCTTTCATTCAGTCAGTAGCTTCAAACATTTCTGGTATATGAAAAACATGTTTTTCAATGGCAAAAATCAATGAATATTGTAAATGCACAAACAGTAATATCTCCACATTGCAAGGTGCAATTCTGAAATTTTTTGCTTTTTCCTGCTAATCCTAGCATGATAAAGAAGATTCAAAGAGAGTGAGATGCCAGCTCCTTTCATTCAGTCAGTAGCTTCAAACATTTCTGGTATATGAAAAACATGTTTTTCAATGGCAAAAATCAATGAATATTGTAAATGCACAAACAGTAATATCTCCACATTGCATGGTGCAATTCTGAAATTTTTAGCTTTTTCCTGTTAATCCTAGCATGATAAAGAAGATTCAAAGAGAGTGAGATGCCAGCTCCTTTCATTCAGTCAGTAGCTTCAAACATTTCTGGTATATGAAAAACATGTTTTTCAATGGCAAAAATCAATGAATATTGTAAATGCACAAACAGTAATATCTCCACATTGCAAGGTGCAATTCTGAAATTTTTTGCTTTTTCCTGCTAATCCTAGCATGAGAAAGAAGATTCAAAGAGAGTGAGATGCCAGCTCCTTTCATTCAGTCAGTAGCTTCAAACATTTCTGGTATATGAAAAACGTTTTTCAATGGCAAAAATCAATGAATATTGTAAATGCACAAACAGTAATATCTCCACATTGCAAGGTGCAATTCTGAAATTTTTTGCTTTTTCCTGTTAATCCTAGCATGATAAAGAAGATTCAAAGAGAGTGAGATGCCAGCTCCTTTCATTCAGTCAGTAGCTTCAAACATTTCTGGTATATGAAAAACATGTTTTTCAATGGCAAAAATCAATGAATATTGTAAATGCACAAACAGTAATATCTCCACATTGCAAGGTGCAATTCTGAAATTTTTTGCTTTTTCCTGCTAATCCTAGCATGATAAAGAAGATTCAAAGAGAGTGAGATGCCAGCTCCTTTCATTCAGTCAGTAGCTTCAAACATTTCTGGTATATGAAAAACATGTTTTTCAATGGCAAAAATCAATGAATATTGTAAATGCACAAACAGTAATATCTCCACATTGCACGGTGCAATTCTGAAATTTTTAGCTTTTTCCTGTTAATCCTAGCATGATAAAGAAGATTCAAAGAGAGTGAGATGCCAGCTCCTTTCATTCAGTCAGTAGCTTCAAACATTTCTGGTATATGAAAAACATGTTTTTCAATGGCAAAAATCAATGAATATTGTAAATGCACAAACAGTAATATCTCCACATTGCAAGGTGCAATTCTGAAATTTTTTGCTTTTTACTGTTAATCCTAGCATGATAAAGAAGATTCAAAGAGAGTGAGATGCCAGCTCCTTTCATTCAGTCAGTAGCTTCAAACATTTCTGGTATATGAAAAACATGTTTTTCAATGGCAAAAATCAATGAATATTGTAAATGCACAAACAGTAATATCTCCACATTGCAAGGTGCAATTCTGAAATTTTTTGCTTTTTCCTGCTAATCCTAGCATGATAAAGAAGATTCAAAGAGAGTGAGATGCCAGCTCCTTTCATTCAGTCAGTAGCTTCAAACATTTCTGGTATATGAAAAACATGTTTTTCAATGGCAAAAATCAATGAATATTGTAAATGCACAAACAGTAATATCTCCACATTGCACGGTGCAATTCTGAAATTTTTAGCTTTTTCCTGTTAATCCTAGCATGATAAAGAAGATTCAAAGAGAGTGAGATGCCAGCTCCTTTCATTCAGTCAGTAGCTTCAAACATTTCTGGTATATGAAAAACATGTTTTTCAATGGCAAAAATCAATGAATATTGTAAATGCACAAACAGTAATATCTCCACATTGCACGGTGCAATTCTGAAATTTTTAGCTTTTTCCTGTTAATCCTAGCATGATAAAGAAGATTCAAAGAGAGTGAGATGCCAGCTCCTTTCATTCAGTCAGTAGCTTCAAACATTTCTGGTATATGAAAAACATGTTTTTCAATGGCAAAAATCAATGAATATTGTAAATGCACAAACAGTAATATCTCCACATTGCAAGGTGCAATTCTGAAATTTTTTGCTTTTTCCTGCTAATCCTAGCATGATAAAGAAGATTCAAAGAGAGTGAGATGCCAGCTCCTTTCATTCAGTCAGTAGCTTCAAACATTTCTGGTATATGAAAAACATGTTTTTCAATGGCAAAAATCAATGAATATTGTAAATGCACAAACAGTAATATCTCCACATTGCAAGGTGCAATTCTGAAATTTTTTGCTTTTTCCTGCTAATCCTAGCATGATAAAGAAGATTCAAAGAGAGTGAGATGCCAGCTCCTTTCATTCAGTCAGTAGCTTCAAACATTTCTGGTATATGAAAAACATGTTTTTCAATGGCAAAAATCAATGAATATTGTAAATGCACAAACAGTAATATCTCCACATTGCATGGTGCAATTCTGAAATTTTTAGCTTTTTCCTGTTAATCCTAGCATGATAAAGAAGATTCAAAGAGAGTGAGATGCCAGCTCCTTTCATTCAGTCAGTAGCTTCAAACATTTCTGGTATATGAAAAACATGTTTTTCAATGGCAAAAATCAATGAATATTGTAAATGCACAAACAGTAATATCTCCACATTGCAAGGTGCAATTCTGAAATTTTTTGCTTTTTCCTGCTAATCCTAGCATGATAAAGAAGATTCAAAGAGAGTGAGATGCCAGCTCCTTTCATTCAGTCAGTAGCTTCAAACATTTCTGGTATATGAAAAACATGTTTTTCAATGGCAAAAATCAATGAATATTGTAAATGCACAAACAGTAATATCTCCACATTGCACGGTGCAATTCTGAAATTTTTAGCTTTTTCCTGTTAATCCTAGCATGATAAAGAAGATTCAAAGAGAGTGAGATGCCAGCTCCTTTCATTCAGTCAGTAGCTTCAAACATTTCTGGTATATGAAAAACATGTTTTTCAATGGCAAAAATCAATGAATATTGTAAATGCACAAACAGTAATATCTCCACATTGCAAGGTGCAATTCTGAAATTTTTTGCTTTTTCCTGCTAATCCTAGCATGATAAAGAAGATTCAAAGAGAGTGAGATGCCAGCTCCTTTCATTCAGTCAGTAGCTTCAAACATTTCTGGTATATGAAAAACATGTTTTTCAATGGCAAAAATCAATGAATATTGTAAATGCACAAACAGTAATATCTCCACATTGCACGGTGCAATTCTGAAATTTTTAGCTTTTTCCTGTTAATCCTAGCATGATAAAGAAGATTCAAAGAGAGTGAGATGCCAGCTCCTTTCATTCAGTCAGTAGCTTCAAACATTTCTGGTATATGAAAAACATGTTTTTCAATGGCAAAAATCAATGAATATTGTAAATGCACAAACAGTAATATCTCCACATTGCAAGGTGCAATTCTGAAATTTTTTGCTTTTTCCTGCTAATCCTAGCATGATAAAGAAGATTCAAAGAGAGTGAGATGCCAGCTCCTTTCATTCAGTCAGTAGCTTCAAACATTTCTGGTATATGAAAAACATGTTTTTCAATGGCAAAAATCAATGAATATTGTAAATGCACAAACAGTAATATCTCCACATTGCACAGTGCAATTCTGAAATTTTTAGCTTTTTCCTGTTAATCCTAGCATGATAAAGAAGATTCAAAGAGAGTGAGATGCCAGCTCCTTTCATTCAGTCAGTAGCTTCAAACATTTCTGGTATATGAAAAACATGTTTTTCAATGGCAAAAATCAATGAATAATGTAAATGCACAAACAGTAATATCTCCACATTGCAAGGTGCAATTCTGAAATTTTTTGCTTTTTCCTGTTAATCCTAGCATGATAAAGAAGATTCAAAGAGAGTGAGATGCCAGCTCCTTTCATTCAGTCAGTAGCTTCAAACATTTCTGGTATATGAAAAACATGTTTTTCAATGGCAAAAATCAATGAATATTGTAAATGCACAAACAGTAATATCTCCACATTGCAAGGTGCAATTCTGAAATTTTTTGCTTTTTCCTGCTAATCCTAGCATGATAAAGAAGATTCAAAGAGAGTGAGATGCCAGCTCCTTTCATTCAGTCAGTAGCTTCAAACATTTCTGGTATATGAAAAACATGTTTTTCAATGGCAAAAATCAATGAATATTGTAAATGCACAAACAGTAATATCTCCACATTGCACGGTGCAATTCTGAAATTTTTAGCTTTTTCCTGTTAATCCTAGCATGATAAAGAAGATTCAAAGAGAGTGAGATGCCAGCTCCTTTCATTCAGTCAGTAGCTTCAAACATTTCTGGTATATGAAAAACATGTTTTTCAATGGCAAAAATCAATGAATATTGTAAATGCACAAACAGTAATATCTCCACATTGCAAGGTGCAATTCTGAAATTTTTTGCTTTTTCCTGCTAATCCTAGCATGATAAAGAAGATTCAAAGAGAGTGAGATGCCAGCTCCTTTCATTCAGTCAGTAGCTTCAAACATTTCTGGTATATGAAAAACATGTTTTTCAATGGCAAAAATCAATGAATATTGTAAATGCACAAACAGTAATATCTCCACATTGCACAGTGCAATTCTGAAATTTTTAGCTTTTTCCTGTTAATCCTAGCATGATAAAGAAGATTCAAAGAGAGTGAGATGCCAGCTCCTTTCATTCAGTCAGTAGCTTCAAACATTTCTGGTATATGAAAAACATGTTTTTCAATGGCAAAAATCAATGAATATTGTAAATGCACAAACAGTAATATCTCCACATTGCACGGTGCAATTCTGAAATTTTTAGCTTTTTCCTGTTAATCCTAGCATGATAAAGAAGATTCAAAGAGAGTGAGATGCCAGCTCCTTTCATTCAGTCAGTAGCTTCAAACATTTCTGGTATATGAAAAACATGTTTTTCAATGGCAAAAATCAATGAATATTGTAAATGCACAAACAGTAATATCTCCACATTGCAAGGTGCAATTCTGAAATTTTTTGCTTTTTCCTGCTAATCCTAGCATGATAAAGAAGATTCAAAGAGAGTGAGATGCCAGCTCCTTTCATTCAGTCAGTAGCTTCAAACATTTCTGGTATATGAAAAACATGTTTTTCAATGGCAAAAATCAATGAATATTGTAAATGCACAAACAGTAATATCTCCACATTGCACAGTGCAATTCTGAAATTTTTAGCTTTTTCCTGTTAATCCTAGCATGATAAAGAAGATTCAAAGAGAGTGAGATGCCAGCTCCTTTCATTCAGTCAGTAGCTTCAAACATTTCTGGTATATGAAAAACATGTTTTTCAATGGCAAAAATCAATGAATAATGTAAATGCACAAACAGTAATATCTCCACATTGCAAGGTGCAATTCTGAAATTTTTTGCTTTTTCCTGTTAATCCTAGCATGATAAAGAAGATTCAAAGAGAGTGAGATGCCAGCTCCTTTCATTCAGTCAGTAGCTTCAAACATTTCTGGTATATGAAAAACATGTTTTTCAATGGCAAAAATCAATGAATATTGTAAATGCACAAACAGTAATATCTCCACATTGCAAGGTGCAATTCTGAAATTTTTTGCTTTTTCCTGCTAATCCTAGCATGATAAAGAAGATTCAAAGAGAGTGAGATGCCAGCTCCTTTCATTCAGTCAGTAGCTTCAAACATTTCTGGTATATGAAAAACATGTTTTTCAATGGCAAAAATCAATGAATATTGTAAATGCACAAACAGTAATATCTCCACATTGCACGGTGCAATTCTGAAATTTTTAGCTTTTTCCTGTTAATCCTAGCATGATAAAGAAGATTCAAAGAGAGTGAGATGCCAGCTCCTTTCATTCAGTCAGTAGCTTCAAACATTTCTGGTATATGAAAAACATGTTTTTCAATGGCAAAAATCAATGAATATTGTAAATGCACAAACAGTAATATCTCCACATTGCAAGGTGCAATTCTGAAATTTTTTGCTTTTTCCTGCTAATCCTAGCATGATAAAGAAGATTCAAAGAGAGTGAGATGCCAGCTCCTTTCATTCAGTCAGTAGCTTCAAACATTTCTGGTATATGAAAAACATGTTTTTCAATGGCAAAAATCAATGAATATTTTAAATGCACAAACAGTAATATCTCCACATTGCAAGGTGCAATTCTGAAATTTTTTGCTTTTTCCTGTTAATCCTAGCATGATAAAGAAGATTCAAAGAGAGTGAGATGCCAGCTCCTTTCATTCAGTCAGTAGCTTCAAACATTTCTGGTATATGAAAAACATGTTTTTCAATGGCAAAAATCAATGAATATTGTAAATGCACAAACAGTAATATCTCCACATTGCAAGGTGCAATTCTGAAATTTTTTGCTTTTTCCTGCTAATCCTAGCATGATAAAGAAGATTCAAAGAGAGTGAGATGCCAGCTCCTTTCATTCAGTCAGTAGCTTCAAACATTTCTGGTATATGAAAAACATGTTTTTCAATGGCAAAAATCAATGAATATTGTAAATGCACAAACAGTAATATCTCCACATTGCACGGTGCAATTCTGAAATTTTTAGCTTTTTCCTGTTAATCCTAGCATGATAAAGAAGATTCAAAGAGAGTGAGATGCCAGCTCCTTTCATTCAGTCAGTAGCTTCAAACATTTCTGGTATATGAAAAACATGTTTTTCAATGGCAAAAATCAATGAATATTGTAAATGCACAAACAGTAATATCTCCACATTGCAAGGTGCAATTCTGAAATTTTTTGCTTTTTCCTGCTAATCCTAGCATGAGAAAGAAGATTCAAAGAGAGTGAGATGCCAGCTCCTTTCATTCAGTCAGTAGCTTCAAACATTTCTGGTATATGAAAAACGTTTTTCAATGGCAAAAATCAATGAATATTGTAAATGCACAAACAGTAATATCTCCACATTGCAAGGTGCAATTCTGAAATTTTTTGCTTTTTCCTGTTAATCCTAGCATGATAAAGAAGATTCAAAGAGAGTGAGATGCCAGCTCCTTTCATTCAGTCAGTAGCTTCAAACATTTCTGGTATATGAAAAACATGTTTTTCAATGGCAAAAATCAATGAATATTGTAAATGCACAAACAGTAATATCTCCACATTGCAAGGTGCAATTCTGAAATTTTTTGCTTTTTCCTGCTAATCCTAGCATGATAAAGAAGATTCAAAGAGAGTGAGATGCCAGCTCCTTTCATTCAGTCAGTAGCTTCAAACATTTCTGGTATATGAAAAACATGTTTTTCAATGGCAAAAATCAATGAATATTGTAAATGCACAAACAGTAATATCTCCACATTGCACGGTGCAATTCTGAAATTTTTAGCTTTTTCCTGTTAATCCTAGCATGATAAAGAAGATTCAAAGAGAGTGAGATGCCAGCTCCTTTCATTCAGTCAGTAGCTTCAAACATTTCTGGTATATGAAAAACATGTTTTTCAATGGCAAAAATCAATGAATATTGTAAATGCACAAACAGTAATATCTCCACATTGCAAGGTGCAATTCTGAAATTTTATGCTTTTTACTGTTAATCCTAGCATGATAAAGAAGATTCAAAGAGAGTGAGATGCCAGCTCCTTTCATTCAGTCAGTAGCTTCAAACATTTCTGGTATATGAAAAACATGTTTTTCAATGGCAAAAATCAATGAATATTGTAAATGCACAAACAGTAATATCTCCACATTGCAAGGTGCAATTCTGAAATTTTTTGCTTTTTCCTGCTAATCCTAGCATGATAAAGAAGATTCAAAGAGAGTGAGATGCCAGCTCCTTTCATTCAGTCAGTAGCTTCAAACATTTCTGGTATATGAAAAACATGTTTTTCAATGGCAAAAATCAATGAATATTGTAAATGCACAAACAGTAATATCTCCACATTGCACAGTGCAATTCTGAAATTTTTAGCTTTTTCCTCTTAATCCTAGCATGATAAAGAAGATTCAAAGAAAGTGAGATGCCAGCTCCTTTCATTCAGTCAGTAGCTTCAAACATTTCTGGTATATGAAAAACATGTTTTTCAATGGCAAAAATCAATGAATATTGTAAATGCACAAACAGTAATATCTCCACATTGCAAGGTGCAATTCTGAAATTTTTTGCTTTTTCCTGCTAATCCTAGCATGATAAAGAAGATTCAAAGAGAGTGAGATGCCAGCTCCTTTCATTCAGTCAGTAGCTTCAAACATTTCTGGTATATGAAAAACATGTTTTTCAATGGCAAAAATCAATGAATATTGTAAATGCACAAACAGTAATATCTCCACATTGCACAGTGCAATTCTGAAATTTTTAGCTTTTTCCTGTTAATCCTAGCATGATAAAGAAGATTCAAAGAAAGTGAGATGCCAGCTCCTTTCATTCAGTCAGTAGCTTCAAACATTTCTGGTATATGAAAAACATGTTTTTCAATGGCAAAAATCAATGAATAATGTAAATGCACAAACAGTAATATCTCCACATTGCAAGGTGCAATTCTGAAATTTTTTGCTTTTTCCTGTTAATCCTAGCATGATAAAGAAGATTCAAAGAGAGTGAGATGCCAGCTCCTTTCATTCAGTCAGTAGCTTCAAACATTTCTGGTATATGAAAAACATGTTTTTCAATGGCAAAAATCAATGAATATTGTAAATGCACAGTAATATCTCCACATTGCAAGGTGCAATTCTGAAATTTTTTGCTTTTTCCTGCTAATCCTAGCATGATAAAGAAGATTCAAAGAGAGTGAGATGCCAGCTCCTTTCATTCAGTCAGTAGCTTCAAACATTTCTGGTATATGAAAAACATGTTTTTCAATGGCAAAAATCAATGAATATTGTAAATGCACAAACAGTAATATCTCCACATTGCACGGTGCAATTCTGAAATTTTTAGCTTTTTCCTGTTAATCCTAGCATGATAAAGAAGATTCAAAGAGAGTGAGATGCCAGCTCCTTTCATTCAGTCAGTAGCTTCAAACATTTCTGGTATATGAAAAACATGTTTTTCAATGGCAAAAATCAATGAATATTGTAAATGCACAAACAGTAATATCTCCACATTGCACGGTGCAATTCTGAAATTTTTAGCTTTTTCCTGTTAATCCTAGCATGATAAAGAAGATTCAAAGAGAGTGAGATGCCAGCTCCTTTCATTCAGTCAGTAGCTTCAAACATTTCTGGTATATGAAAAACATGTTTTTCAATGGCAAAAATCAATGAATATTGTAAATGCACAAACAGTAATATCTCCACATTGCAAGGTGCAATTCTGAAATTTTTTGCTTTTTCCTGCTAATCCTAGCATGATAAAGAAGATTCAAAGAGAGTGAGATGCCAGCTCCTTTCATTCAGTCAGTAGCTTCAAACATTTCTGGTATATGAAAAACATGTTTTTCAATGGCAAAAATCAATGAATATTGTAAATGCACAAACAGTAATATCTCCACATTGCAAGGTGCAATTCTGAAATTTTTTGCTTTTTCCTGCTAATCCTAGCATGATAAAGAAGATTCAAAGAGAGTGAGATGCCAGCTCCTTTCATTCAGTCAGTAGCTTCAAACATTTCTGGTATATGAAAAACATGTTTTTCAATGGCAAAAATCAATGAATATTGTAAATGCACAAACAGTAATATCTCCACATTGCATGGTGCAATTCTGAAATTTTTAGCTTTTTCCTGTTAATCCTAGCATGATAAAGAAGATTCAAAGAGAGTGAGATGCCAGCTCCTTTCATTCAGTCAGTAGCTTCAAACATTTCTGGTATATGAAAAACATGTTTTTCAATGGCAAAAATCAATGAATATTGTAAATGCACAAACAGTAATATCTCCACATTGCAAGGTGCAATTCTGAAATTTTTTGCTTTTTCCTGCTAATCCTAGCATGAGAAAGAAGATTCAAAGAGAGTGAGATGCCAGCTCCTTTCATTCAGTCAGTAGCTTCAAACATTTCTGGTATATGAAAAACGTTTTTCAATGGCAAAAATCAATGAATATTGTAAATGCACAAACAGTAATATCTCCACATTGCAAGGTGCAATTCTGAAATTTTTTGCTTTTTCCTGTTAATCCTAGCATGATAAAGAAGATTCAAAGAGAGTGAGATGCCAGCTCCTTTCATTCAGTCAGTAGCTTCAAACATTTCTGGTATATGAAAAACATGTTTTTCAATGGCAAAAATCAATGAATATTGTAAATGCACAAACAGTAATATCTCCACATTGCAAGGTGCAATTCTGAAATTTTTTGCTTTTTCCTGCTAATCCTAGCATGATAAAGAAGATTCAAAGAGAGTGAGATGCCAGCTCCTTTCATTCAGTCAGTAGCTTCAAACATTTCTGGTATATGAAAAACATGTTTTTCAATGGCAAAAATCAATGAATATTGTAAATGCACAAACAGTAATATCTCCACATTGCACGGTGCAATTCTGAAATTTTTAGCTTTTTCCTGTTAATCCTAGCATGATAAAGAAGATTCAAAGAGAGTGAGATGCCAGCTCCTTTCATTCAGTCAGTAGCTTCAAACATTTCTGGTATATGAAAAACATGTTTTTCAATGGCAAAAATCAATGAATATTGTAAATGCACAAACAGTAATATCTCCACATTGCAAGGTGCAATTCTGAAATTTTTTGCTTTTTACTGTTAATCCTAGCATGATAAAGAAGATTCAAAGAGAGTGAGATGCCAGCTCCTTTCATTCAGTCAGTAGCTTCAAACATTTCTGGTATATGAAAAACATGTTTTTCAATGGCAAAAATCAATGAATATTGTAAATGCACAAACAGTAATATCTCCACATTGCAAGGTGCAATTCTGAAATTTTTTGCTTTTTCCTGCTAATCCTAGCATGATAAAGAAGATTCAAAGAGAGTGAGATGCCAGCTCCTTTCATTCAGTCAGTAGCTTCAAACATTTCTGGTATATGAAAAACATGTTTTTCAATGGCAAAAATCAATGAATATTGTAAATGCACAAACAGTAATATCTCCACATTGCACGGTGCAATTCTGAAATTTTTAGCTTTTTCCTGTTAATCCTAGCATGATAAAGAAGATTCAAAGAGAGTGAGATGCCAGCTCCTTTCATTCAGTCAGTAGCTTCAAACATTTCTGGTATATGAAAAACATGTTTTTCAATGGCAAAAATCAATGAATATTGTAAATGCACAAACAGTAATATCTCCACATTGCACGGTGCAATTCTGAAATTTTTAGCTTTTTCCTGTTAATCCTAGCATGATAAAGAAGATTCAAAGAGAGTGAGATGCCAGCTCCTTTCATTCAGTCAGTAGCTTCAAACATTTCTGGTATATGAAAAACATGTTTTTCAATGGCAAAAATCAATGAATATTGTAAATGCACAAACAGTAATATCTCCACATTGCAAGGTGCAATTCTGAAATTTTTTGCTTTTTCCTGCTAATCCTAGCATGATAAAGAAGATTCAAAGAGAGTGAGATGCCAGCTCCTTTCATTCAGTCAGTAGCTTCAAACATTTCTGGTATATGAAAAACATGTTTTTCAATGGCAAAAATCAATGAATATTGTAAATGCACAAACAGTAATATCTCCACATTGCAAGGTGCAATTCTGAAATTTTTTGCTTTTTCCTGCTAATCCTAGCATGATAAAGAAGATTCAAAGAGAGTGAGATGCCAGCTCCTTTCATTCAGTCAGTAGCTTCAAACATTTCTGGTATATGAAAAACATGTTTTTCAATGGCAAAAATCAATGAATATTGTAAATGCACAAACAGTAATATCTCCACATTGCATGGTGCAATTCTGAAATTTTTAGCTTTTTCCTGTTAATCCTAGCATGATAAAGAAGATTCAAAGAGAGTGAGATGCCAGCTCCTTTCATTCAGTCAGTAGCTTCAAACATTTCTGGTATATGAAAAACATGTTTTTCAATGGCAAAAATCAATGAATATTGTAAATGCACAAACAGTAATATCTCCACATTGCAAGGTGCAATTCTGAAATTTTTTGCTTTTTCCTGCTAATCCTAGCATGATAAAGAAGATTCAAAGAGAGTGAGATGCCAGCTCCTTTCATTCAGTCAGTAGCTTCAAACATTTCTGGTATATGAAAAACATGTTTTTCAATGGCAAAAATCAATGAATATTGTAAATGCACAAACAGTAATATCTCCACATTGCACGGTGCAATTCTGAAATTTTTAGCTTTTTCCTGTTAATCCTAGCATGATAAAGAAGATTCAAAGAGAGTGAGATGCCAGCTCCTTTCATTCAGTCAGTAGCTTCAAACATTTCTGGTATATGAAAAACATGTTTTTCAATGGCAAAAATCAATGAATATTGTAAATGCACAAACAGTAATATCTCCACATTGCAAGGTGCAATTCTGAAATTTTTTGCTTTTTCCTGCTAATCCTAGCATGATAAAGAAGATTCAAAGAGAGTGAGATGCCAGCTCCTTTCATTCAGTCAGTAGCTTCAAACATTTCTGGTATATGAAAAACATGTTTTTCAATGGCAAAAATCAATGAATATTGTAAATGCACAAACAGTAATATCTCCACATTGCACGGTGCAATTCTGAAATTTTTAGCTTTTTCCTGTTAATCCTAGCATGATAAAGAAGATTCAAAGAGAGTGAGATGCCAGCTCCTTTCATTCAGTCAGTAGCTTCAAACATTTCTGGTATATGAAAAACATGTTTTTCAATGGCAAAAATCAATGAATATTGTAAATGCACAAACAGTAATATCTCCACATTGCAAGGTGCAATTCTGAAATTTTTTGCTTTTTCCTGCTAATCCTAGCATGATAAAGAAGATTCAAAGAGAGTGAGATGCCAGCTCCTTTCATTCAGTCAGTAGCTTCAAACATTTCTGGTATATGAAAAACATGTTTTTCAATGGCAAAAATCAATGAATATTGTAAATGCACAAACAGTAATATCTCCACATTGCACAGTGCAATTCTGAAATTTTTAGCTTTTTCCTGTTAATCCTAGCATGATAAAGAAGATTCAAAGAGAGTGAGATGCCAGCTCCTTTCATTCAGTCAGTAGCTTCAAACATTTCTGGTATATGAAAAACATGTTTTTCAATGGCAAAAATCAATGAATAATGTAAATGCACAAACAGTAATATCTCCACATTGCAAGGTGCAATTCTGAAATTTTTTGCTTTTTCCTGTTAATCCTAGCATGATAAAGAAGATTCAAAGAGAGTGAGATGCCAGCTCCTTTCATTCAGTCAGTAGCTTCAAACATTTCTGGTATATGAAAAACATGTTTTTCAATGGCAAAAATCAATGAATATTGTAAATGCACAAACAGTAATATCTCCACATTGCAAGGTGCAATTCTGAAATTTTTTGCTTTTTCCTGCTAATCCTAGCATGATAAAGAAGATTCAAAGAGAGTGAGATGCCAGCTCCTTTCATTCAGTCAGTAGCTTCAAACATTTCTGGTATATGAAAAACATGTTTTTCAATGGCAAAAATCAATGAATATTGTAAATGCACAAACAGTAATATCTCCACATTGCACGGTGCAATTCTGAAATTTTTAGCTTTTTCCTGTTAATCCTAGCATGATAAAGAAGATTCAAAGAGAGTGAGATGCCAGCTCCTTTCATTCAGTCAGTAGCTTCAAACATTTCTGGTATATGAAAAACATGTTTTTCAATGGCAAAAATCAATGAATATTGTAAATGCACAAACAGTAATATCTCCACATTGCAAGGTGCAATTCTGAAATTTTTTGCTTTTTCCTGCTAATCCTAGCATGATAAAGAAGATTCAAAGAGAGTGAGATGCCAGCTCCTTTCATTCAGTCAGTAGCTTCAAACATTTCTGGTATATGAAAAACATGTTTTTCAATGGCAAAAATCAATGAATATTGTAAATGCACAAACAGTAATATCTCCACATTGCACAGTGCAATTCTGAAATTTTTAGCTTTTTCCTGTTAATCCTAGCATGATAAAGAAGATTCAAAGAGAGTGAGATGCCAGCTCCTTTCATTCAGTCAGTAGCTTCAAACATTTCTGGTATATGAAAAACATGTTTTTCAATGGCAAAAATCAATGAATATTGTAAATGCACAAACAGTAATATCTCCACATTGCACGGTGCAATTCTGAAATTTTTAGCTTTTTCCTGTTAATCCTAGCATGATAAAGAAGATTCAAAGAGAGTGAGATGCCAGCTCCTTTCATTCAGTCAGTAGCTTCAAACATTTCTGGTATATGAAAAACATGTTTTTCAATGGCAAAAATCAATGAATATTGTAAATGCACAAACAGTAATATCTCCACATTGCAAGGTGCAATTCTGAAATTTTTTGCTTTTTCCTGCTAATCCTAGCATGATAAAGAAGATTCAAAGAGAGTGAGATGCCAGCTCCTTTCATTCAGTCAGTAGCTTCAAACATTTCTGGTATATGAAAAACATGTTTTTCAATGGCAAAAATCAATGAATATTGTAAATGCACAAACAGTAATATCTCCACATTGCACAGTGCAATTCTGAAATTTTTAGCTTTTTCCTGTTAATCCTAGCATGATAAAGAAGATTCAAAGAGAGTGAGATGCCAGCTCCTTTCATTCAGTCAGTAGCTTCAAACATTTCTGGTATATGAAAAACATGTTTTTCAATGGCAAAAATCAATGAATAATGTAAATGCACAAACAGTAATATCTCCACATTGCAAGGTGCAATTCTGAAATTTTTTGCTTTTTCCTGTTAATCCTAGCATGATAAAGAAGATTCAAAGAGAGTGAGATGCCAGCTCCTTTCATTCAGTCAGTAGCTTCAAACATTTCTGGTATATGAAAAACATGTTTTTCAATGGCAAAAATCAATGAATATTGTAAATGCACAAACAGTAATATCTCCACATTGCAAGGTGCAATTCTGAAATTTTTTGCTTTTTCCTGCTAATCCTAGCATGATAAAGAAGATTCAAAGAGAGTGAGATGCCAGCTCCTTTCATTCAGTCAGTAGCTTCAAACATTTCTGGTATATGAAAAACATGTTTTTCAATGGCAAAAATCAATGAATATTGTAAATGCACAAACAGTAATATCTCCACATTGCACGGTGCAATTCTGAAATTTTTAGCTTTTTCCTGTTAATCCTAGCATGATAAAGAAGATTCAAAGAGAGTGAGATGCCAGCTCCTTTCATTCAGTCAGTAGCTTCAAACATTTCTGGTATATGAAAAACATGTTTTTCAATGGCAAAAATCAATGAATATTGTAAATGCACAAACAGTAATATCTCCACATTGCAAGGTGCAATTCTGAAATTTTTTGCTTTTTCCTGCTAATCCTAGCATGATAAAGAAGATTCAAAGAGAGTGAGATGCCAGCTCCTTTCATTCAGTCAGTAGCTTCAAACATTTCTGGTATATGAAAAACATGTTTTTCAATGGCAAAAATCAATGAATATTTTAAATGCACAAACAGTAATATCTCCACATTGCAAGGTGCAATTCTGAAATTTTTTGCTTTTTCCTGTTAATCCTAGCATGATAAAGAAGATTCAAAGAGAGTGAGATGCCAGCTCCTTTCATTCAGTCAGTAGCTTCAAACATTTCTGGTATATGAAAAACATGTTTTTCAATGGCAAAAATCAATGAATATTGTAAATGCACAAACAGTAATATCTCCACATTGCAAGGTGCAATTCTGAAATTTTTTGCTTTTTCCTGCTAATCCTAGCATGATAAAGAAGATTCAAAGAGAGTGAGATGCCAGCTCCTTTCATTCAGTCAGTAGCTTCAAACATTTCTGGTATATGAAAAACATGTTTTTCAATGGCAAAAATCAATGAATATTGTAAATGCACAAACAGTAATATCTCCACATTGCACGGTGCAATTCTGAAATTTTTAGCTTTTTCCTGTTAATCCTAGCATGATAAAGAAGATTCAAAGAGAGTGAGATGCCAGCTCCTTTCATTCAGTCAGTAGCTTCAAACATTTCTGGTATATGAAAAACATGTTTTTCAATGGCAAAAATCAATGAATATTGTAAATGCACAAACAGTAATATCTCCACATTGCAAGGTGCAATTCTGAAATTTTTTGCTTTTTCCTGCTAATCCTAGCATGAGAAAGAAGATTCAAAGAGAGTGAGATGCCAGCTCCTTTCATTCAGTCAGTAGCTTCAAACATTTCTGGTATATGAAAAACGTTTTTCAATGGCAAAAATCAATGAATATTGTAAATGCACAAACAGTAATATCTCCACATTGCAAGGTGCAATTCTGAAATTTTTTGCTTTTTCCTGTTAATCCTAGCATGATAAAGAAGATTCAAAGAGAGTGAGATGCCAGCTCCTTTCATTCAGTCAGTAGCTTCAAACATTTCTGGTATATGAAAAACATGTTTTTCAATGGCAAAAATCAATGAATATTGTAAATGCACAAACAGTAATATCTCCACATTGCAAGGTGCAATTCTGAAATTTTTTGCTTTTTCCTGCTAATCCTAGCATGATAAAGAAGATTCAAAGAGAGTGAGATGCCAGCTCCTTTCATTCAGTCAGTAGCTTCAAACATTTCTGGTATATGAAAAACATGTTTTTCAATGGCAAAAATCAATGAATATTGTAAATGCACAAACAGTAATATCTCCACATTGCACGGTGCAATTCTGAAATTTTTAGCTTTTTCCTGTTAATCCTAGCATGATAAAGAAGATTCAAAGAGAGTGAGATGCCAGCTCCTTTCATTCAGTCAGTAGCTTCAAACATTTCTGGTATATGAAAAACATGTTTTTCAATGGCAAAAATCAATGAATATTGTAAATGCACAAACAGTAATATCTCCACATTGCAAGGTGCAATTCTGAAATTTTATGCTTTTTACTGTTAATCCTAGCATGATAAAGAAGATTCAAAGAGAGTGAGATGCCAGCTCCTTTCATTCAGTCAGTAGCTTCAAACATTTCTGGTATATGAAAAACATGTTTTTCAATGGCAAAAATCAATGAATATTGTAAATGCACAAACAGTAATATCTCCACATTGCAAGGTGCAATTCTGAAATTTTTTGCTTTTTCCTGCTAATCCTAGCATGATAAAGAAGATTCAAAGAGAGTGAGATGCCAGCTCCTTTCATTCAGTCAGTAGCTTCAAACATTTCTGGTATATGAAAAACATGTTTTTCAATGGCAAAAATCAATGAATATTGTAAATGCACAAACAGTAATATCTCCACATTGCACAGTGCAATTCTGAAATTTTTAGCTTTTTCCTCTTAATCCTAGCATGATAAAGAAGATTCAAAGAAAGTGAGATGCCAGCTCCTTTCATTCAGTCAGTAGCTTCAAACATTTCTGGTATATGAAAAACATGTTTTTCAATGGCAAAAATCAATGAATAATGTAAATGCACAAACAGTAATATCTCCACATTGCAAGGTGCAATTCTGAAATTTTTTGCTTTTTCCTGTTAATCCTAGCATGATAAAGAAGATTCAAAGAGAGTGAGATGCCAGCTCCTTTCATTCAGTCAGTAGCTTCAAACATTTCTGGTATATGAAAAACATGTTTTTCAATGGCAAAAATCAATGAATATTGTAAATGCACAGTAATATCTCCACATTGCAAGGTGCAATTCTGAAATTTTTTGCTTTTTCCTGCTAATCCTAGCATGATAAAGAAGATTCAAAGAGAGTGAGATGCCAGCTCCTTTCATTCAGTCAGTAGCTTCAAACATTTCTGGTATATGAAAAACATGTTTTTCAATGGCAAAAATCAATGAATATTGTAAATGCACAAACAGTAATATCTCCACATTGCACGGTGCAATTCTGAAATTTTTAGCTTTTTCCTGTTAATCCTAGCATGATAAAGAAGATTCAAAGAGAGTGAGATGCCAGCTCCTTTCATTCAGTCAGTAGCTTCAAACATTTCTGGTATATGAAAAACATGTTTTTCAATGGCAAAAATCAATGAATATTGTAAATGCACAAACAGTAATATCTCCACATTGCACGGTGCAATTCTGAAATTTTTAGCTTTTTCCTGTTAATCCTAGCATGATAAAGAAGATTCAAAGAGAGTGAGATGCCAGCTCCTTTCATTCAGTCAGTAGCTTCAAACATTTCTGGTATATGAAAAACATGTTTTTCAATGGCAAAAATCAATGAATATTGTAAATGCACAAACAGTAATATCTCCACATTGCAAGGTGCAATTCTGAAATTTTTTGCTTTTTCCTGCTAATCCTAGCATGATAAAGAAGATTCAAAGAGAGTGAGATGCCAGCTCCTTTCATTCAGTCAGTAGCTTCAAACATTTCTGGTATATGAAAAACATGTTTTTCAATGGCAAAAATCAATGAATATTGTAAATGCACAAACAGTAATATCTCCACATTGCAAGGTGCAATTCTGAAATTTTTTGCTTTTTCCTGCTAATCCTAGCATGATAAAGAAGATTCAAAGAGAGTGAGATGCCAGCTCCTTTCATTCAGTCAGTAGCTTCAAACATTTCTGGTATATGAAAAACATGTTTTTCAATGGCAAAAATCAATGAATATTGTAAATGCACAAACAGTAATATCTCCACATTGCAAGGTGCAATTCTGAAATTTTTTGCTTTTTCCTGCTAATCCTAGCATGATAAAGAAGATTCAAAGAGAGTGAGATGCCAGCTCCTTTCATTCAGTCAGTAGCTTCAAACATTTCTGGTATATGAAAAACATGTTTTTCAATGGCAAAAATCAATGAATATTGTAAATGCACAAACAGTAATATCTCCACATTGCAAGGTGCAATTCTGAAATTTTTTGCTTTTTCCTGCTAATCCTAGCATGATAAAGAAGATTCAAAGAGAGTGAGATGCCAGCTCCTTTCATTCAGTCAGTAGCTTCAAACATTTCTGGTATATGAAAAACATGTTTTTCAATGGCAAAAATCAATGAATATTGTAAATGCACAAACAGTAATATCTCCACATTGCACAGTGCAATTCTGAAATTTTTAGCTTTTTCCTGTTAATCCTAGCATGATAAAGAAGATTCAAAGAAAGTGAGATGCCAGCTCCTTTCATTCAGTCAGTAGCTTCAAACATTTCTGGTATATGAAAAACATGTTTTTCAATGGCAAAAATCAATGAATAATGTAAATGCACAAACAGTAATATCTCCACATTGCAAGGTGCAATTCTGAAATTTTTTGCTTTTTC
This sequence comes from Phyllobates terribilis, assembly GCF_046119375.1. NCBI lineage: Eukaryota > Metazoa > Chordata > Amphibia > Anura > Dendrobatidae > Phyllobates > Phyllobates terribilis. The sequence continues at coordinate 22,251 of NW_027369435.1, forward strand.
CTGTTAATCCTAGCATGATAAAGAAGATTCAAAGAGAGTGAGATGCCAGCTCCTTTCATTCAGTCAGTAGCTTCAAACATTTCTGGTATATGAAAAACATGTTTTTCAATGGCAAAAATCAATGAATATTGTAAATGCACAGTAATATCTCCACATTGCAAGGTGCAATTCTGAAATTTTTTGCTTTTTCCTGCTAATCCTAGCATGATAAAGAAGATTCAAAGAGAGTGAGATGCCAGCTCCTTTCATTCAGTCAGTAGCTTCAAACATTTCTGGTATATGAAAAACATGTTTTTCAATGGCAAAAATCAATGAATATTGTAAATGCACAAACAGTAATATCTCCACATTGCACAGTGCAATTCTGAAATTTTTAGCTTTTTCCTGTTAATCCTAGCATGATAAAGAAGATTCAAAGAGAGTGAGATGCCAGCTCCTTTCATTCAGTCAGTAGCTTCAAACATTTCTGGTATATGAAAAACATGTTTTTCAATGGCAAAAATCAATGAATAATGTAAATGCACAAACAGTAATATCTCCACATTGCAAGGTGCAATTCTGAAATTTTTTGCTTTTTCCTGTTAATCCTAGCATGATAAAGAAGATTCAAAGAGAGTGAGATGCCAGCTCCTTTCATTCAGTCAGTAGCTTCAAACATTTCTGGTATATGAAAAACATGTTTTTCAATGGCAAAAATCAATGAATATTGTAAATGCACAAACAGTAATATCTCCACATTGCAAGGTGCAATTCTGAAATTTTTTGCTTTTTCCTGCTAATCCTAGCATGATAAAGAAGATTCAAAGAGAGTGAGATGCCAGCTCCTTTCATTCAGTCAGTAGCTTCAAACATTTCTGGTATATGAAAAACATGTTTTTCAATGGCAAAAATCAATGAATATTGTAAATGCACAAACAGTAATATCTCCACATTGCACGGTGCAATTCTGAAATTTTTAGCTTTTTCCTGTTAATCCTAGCATGATAAAGAAGATTCAAAGAGAGTGAGATGGGGCGTGGCTTAGGCACAGACCAGGATGGCAGCATAGGTCTGAGCTCCATGAGGGCTAAAACTACAAAGCGACGATAAAAGCAACTTAAGAGGATTTATTCACTCAATTTTGGCATGGACAAACTTCTTAAAGCCTAAGGATCATCTGGATACTAAAAAAACTCTCCCTGACCCGCTATTCCAGGAGATATTTCATTTGGAAGCAGTGAGGTGCGTCCTTGATTTCATTCCAGTCGTGGGTATTGTGACATAGACCTGCAGGCTTGCAGGTCTGTGTGTCTCTGCAAGGGGACCCTCACTACTCCCTTCCTCTGGACCTAGGAATACCATTTATCAGCTGTTATTGGACAATTTGAAAAGGATTCATACTTTGAAGACGGTGGCACGGAGCCCTTAAAGCCTGCTCTGCTGTTGTGAGGTGCCGGTGGCTGCGGGACAAGCCGGTTCTGTACCTCAGCTTTTGCAGCCTGTGCTGGGAAGTAACAAGGACTGAGTCCTAACCAGACCCACAGGACACTGTATCTCTGAAAACGGCCCCACTGAACTGGACCGCCAGCCTGCAAGCTGTCCCTGCCTGCTAGCCACCCCACTACCAGCTGCGACCGGTGACAGGACTCCTGAATTGAAAATACCGGCCGGCGTTGTACAGGATAGATCACGGACCCCAGAGACTTTGACAGCACTGCTCCTTGGATCAAGCCTCCTTGCCTCTACAGGACTTTGGAGACAAGACCCCTGACACCAGCTGAAGACCGGGACCCCAAGCCCGAACGACGCGGAGACCGGGAGACGGAGCGGGTCTGCACCCATCAAGTTAAGGTATATAAGCCCAGGCTGACGCCAGGGCTCTCACCGGGTTTTGAAGGCCCGTTGTCCGTGATCCCGGGGCTGCTCTGGTGGCAGCGGTGTCCCCTTCTGCTGCTGAGAGGCCGCTGTGCCTTTCTTCCCCCTTCAGCTGACTGCCACCGCTGGTACCTGTGTCCCGGCTCCTTCCTCTCCTGTGTGACTGTTCTCTGCATAGCGGCGCTGTTCCCGGGGTGGCGGTGCCCCCTCCTCTGTTCAGGAGTTGTCCGCTCCGCTCCTTTTACTGTGCCCGGGTGCCGCTGATGTCCACGGTCGGTCTCCCCGTGACCCCAGGGCTGATATAGTAGCGGCGATATCCCTCTCCTGCTGCTGGGAGGCCGCTCTGTCCTAATCCAACCCCATCTGTCAGACACCGCTGATGTCCTCGGCCGGTCTCTCCCTCCTCTGAAGCTTGATCTCCGCGATCCCGGGGCTGTTCCGGTGGTAGGGTGTCTGCCCTTCTGCTGTGGGGCCGCTGTACTTCTTGTCCTCCGGCTGACAGATAACGCCGGTTGTCACGGCCCGTGTCCCCCTCTGCTGTCAAGCTGTGTCTGAAGATCCGAGGGCTGTTCCCTTGGTAGTGGCTCCCCCTCCTCTGACTGCGGGACTATTTGAATGTTCCGGCTCCCAGCTGACAGACACCGCCGGCACCCACGGTCCGCCTCCTTCTTCTGCCCGCAGCGCCGTTCTGTCACCTATGTGCCTCTAGTGTCGGGTCCCCACTGACTCTCATTGACTGCCAACTCCCCCCTATTGCAGCGCTGCTTTGATCCCACTTGCCACCGGCATCTATCTCCAGCTGGTACATTTGAATCTCCCGCCCCCTGCTGCAGTGCCGCTCTGCTCCGCTGTCCAAGGTGCTGATTTTATATCAGCACATATAAAGCGGTCTAACAGCTAATGGATAGTGTGACAGCAACTTGAACATTGAATTTGACCCTGAGGGGGGAGGGAAGGGTTAAGTGGAACTGCTACTGCCCTCATATATATATACTGTGACCACGTTACCTGGTTTATATACTACAGTTGGTGCTTATGGAACTCTACAGAACTGCTGATCTCCATAATAATTAGTTTCCTGTTCAGAACTATATGTGCCTTTTATTTTTATCCCTCAGGTCAATTTTCATTATTTCTTTTGATACTTTTGACTGTGATTTGCATTTAAAGGATTGCATTCTAGGGGGTACATAGCTCTGCAGTTTTTAAGAGTATTGTTTGCCTCTTGTCGGAATAATAATTGTTTATGCAAATTTCTTCTAGTCATTGTTCCTAGTTATTTTGCAACTCTAAAGTCTTTTGTCCACTCTTCAGGTCAATTATTTCTAGTGCCATTTTAATATTTTTCTATATATATACTTATAGGTCTGATATTTTATCATGGCGGCTAATAAAAAAAATACCCAAAAGTCATTGGAAGCTCCCCTTAAATCTAGTGCGGTAAAAGCGAAGTCCTCTCAACGCTTTTCATTTTCAAACCCATCAGAAGATGCTGTCAATACTATTAGTCCTTTTAAGTCCAGATCTCCTCATAGAAATCTGGAAGACAGACAGAGTTCTAAAGTAAGCTCTCCCACCAAGGAATCTTCTAAAACTATATTATCTCCAAAACCACAGAGAATTCCTGATACTAAACCTGCCCCTTCTACTGTAGTTAAGGAAAAAAAAGTGGAAGAGATGGATATTTCCATCTCATCAAAGAGAAGGGACCCAGGAGAATGGAGCAACAAATATTCTTCACTGGCCTCGAGCTCGGATGAAGAATCCTCGGACACATCTCCCAATCCCAGTCCAGATAAGAGACGTGCTAAAAGGGACTTTTCCCCTTCGTCCTCAGATCCTACTCCTAGTGTCCCGGTCAAAATGACCATTTCTCAAGATTTGGGAAATACCGACCTTGGTTTATATCTGGACAATCTTTTAAAGACGATTGACAGAAATATGAAACTGGGCTTCGAGAAACAGGTAGACACAATGAAATCTACTTGGGAAGCTTTTGGAGTTAAATTAGAGCAAAACACTAAAAGACTTGAAACGGTGGAGAGTAAGATAGAATCTGTCTCTTCTGATAATCTAGAAATTAAATCAGAACTTAAAAGACTCAGATTAAAAGTTGCGGATTTGGAGGATAGGAGTAGGAGAAATAATTTGAAAATTAGAGGCATATCTGAGGATGTTTCTCCCTCAGATGTCTTGGCTTTTGTCAAAGACTTATTTCACAAGACAATCCCATCCCTCTCTGAGCAGGACCTTATCATCGATAGGGCCCATCGCCTATTTCGTCCGACCTCCATCTCCTCGGATCTTCCTAGGGATGTAATAGTTAGGTTACATTTTTTCTCGACCAAAGAGAGAATCTTGAATTATATTAGGGAAAACAGGACTTTTTCAGAACCTTTTTCGCACCTAAAAATCTTCTCAGATTTTTCCAAAGAAACCATGGATACAAGAAGGTCATACAAATTGACCACAGATAGACTGAGGGATATGAATATCCCGTATAGGTGGGGCTTTCCAGTAAAGTTGCTGATTTTCTTTAACCGGAAAACATTCACTCTTACAGATCCTGATGAAGGCCCTAAATTTTTTGATTTTATAAAAGACATTCCCTACAAAGTTACAAAGGCACCCCACCGCTGAAATGATAAACACTACTCCCTCGGGAGTCCCCTTTAAAAATAAACCCATTTTATCACCTCACCTAACATGCTATAATAAATTTATCATTCTTCTTTACATTTAGCCTTCATGGTTTGTCCACATTTTTTTTTCCCCCCCAATCTGAGGGAGAACCTTTTCGGTGAAGGTTCCCTCAGGAGATTTTTTGATTCGTTTTTTCTTTTTTTTTGAATACTTGGTTATTGTTATTACTATCTTTGAATTAATATTAGAGATATTGTATTCCAGCTTTGATTGTCGGTTGATTTTTATTTTTTGGGAATTTGTTGGACCAACTGACCCCTCTCCTTGTGATTTACTTTGATTATTAATTTACCTATGCCTATCAAGATCATCACCTATAATGTAAGAGGCCTAAACAGTCCCAATAAGAGATTCTCCCTTTGGAAGGAATTGGGTCATCTTGGTGCTGATGTTGCGTGTCTTCAGGAGACAAGGTTTGCCGAGGGAAAGCACCCTACCTTCACCCACAAACGCTACCCTCATATATTTGAATCCACTAGCGACCGGAAAAAAGCTGGTGTAGCTACAGTGATCAGAGATTCTGTCCCATTTGAGTTTTTAGATCAGCATAAAGATGTCAATGGAAGGTTCCATATATTGCTCTGTAAACTGAATAATCATGAGTGCACTGTTGTTAACCTATACGCCCCAAATAAAAAGCAAATACCCTTTTTGAACAAGGTTTTCAGAAAGGTTGAAGAGGTTAGGAGAGGTGAATTGATTTTTTTAGGAGACTTCAACATGGTCCCAGACGGGCATATGGACTCTTCCTCCCCCAGCCGTCATTTATACCCAACGCTTAATAATTGGCTTTATAAAAACGAACTATTTGATACATTTAGATGTCTGCAAACTACCTCCAAAGAATTCTCCCACTTTTCGGATGCGCACCAAACGGCCTCTAGAATTGACTTAATAATAACTGATGTCTTTTCTTTACCCAAATTCTCTAACGTATCTATAGGCCTTAGGTCTCTATCAGATCATGCCCCTACGTCATGTGAAATTCATATTGGTCCTCTTATTAAAAATGGATTTCTTTGGAAATGTAGATCTTCACTTATTCATAACCCCAAAAACCAAAAAATTATTGAAAAAGCTATTTCTGATTATTTTAGGGAGAACGATACCCCAGACTTATCTAATCCTTTCTCCAGCTGGTGCGCTCACAAGGCTGTCCTTCGTGGTGTACTAATGCAGATATCCTCATCTGAAAAAAAAGAAAAAAGAACAAAAATTAATTCTCTTCAAAAACTGATTAGGGAAAAAGAACTAGAACAAATAAATCTTCCTTCCCCTTCCTCAATAATTCAAAAAGAGCTCTCAAATTTAAGGGTAGAGCTAAAATCAGAAATTTCTTCCTCCTATGATGCGATTATTCGGAAATCAAAATTTAATTACTATGCGGCTCTAAATAAACCTACCCGCTTTATGGCCCGCCTAGTCAAATGTAAAAGAGCAATTAATAGAATAGATAAAATAAAAAACAATAGTGGAATAACGTTTTGCCACCCTAAAGATATAGTGAACCAGTTTGCAAATTTTTACAAAAAACTCTACAACATCAAAACTGATCCTCTAATTTCCCATCCTCACCCAGATGCAATCAACAAATTTTTATCCTCCATTAACCTACCGAAATTGAGCCCTCTGGATCACGAGTCATTGAATAAGCCTTTTTCTAACCTTGAAATTATTAACACAATAAAGCAACTTAAAGATTTCAAGGCTCCGGGTCCAGATGGGTTCATCAATGAGTATTATAAAACTTTTTGCGACCTACTTTCTTCCCCTCTCACGAAAATTTTCAATCATGCTTCCTCAATAAGCTCCTTCCCCTCAGAAATGCTGGAAGCCACCATTACCCTAATACCCAAGTCTAAGGATGAGAGAGATAATGTTAAAAATTATAGGCCCATTTCGCTAATTAACACTGATATTAAGATATATTCGAAAATTCTGGCCAATCGTTTATCGACTATTCTCCCATCTCTCATCAACGATGATCAGATTGGCTTCGTTGGTGGGAGGCAAGCAACTGATGGCTCTAGAAGACTTCTGAATATTATTAAGGTGATAAATACGGCGAAACTCCCAACTTCATTGCTTGCTTTAGACGCAGAAAAAGCTTTCGACAGGTTAAATTGGCTATACCTTAAACTCACCCTTATTAAATTCGGTTTTGATAACAAATTTCTCTCTTCAATTATGGCCCTCTATTCTAACCCCCAAGCAAAAATTTATGTTAACAATTATCTCTCAAATCCAATCCCTATCACAAATGGTACTAGACAGGGTTGCCCACTTTCCCCCCTTCTCTTTGTCCTGGCTATGGAGCCTTTGGCACAGAGGATTAGAGAAAACACTGACATTAGGGGGATTTCTACCCCATCTCGAGAATTTAAAATTGGCCTCTTTGCAGATGATGTTATGCTTTCCTTGCTGGACCCAGTAAATTCGGTTGCGGAAGTTTCGAAGGTTCTAGAACTATTCTCTCAGATTTCTTATTTTAAGATCAATAATGAGAAGTCTAAACTTTTAAACATTAATCTGGACCGTCAGACGAGAGAGGTTTTACACTCGAGATTTTCCTTCGGTTTGGCTAAACGCAATCTGACTTATTTGGGGATCAGTATTGGTAAAACTATTAACTCAACAATTTCTGACAACCTGGTTCTGATTGAGGATATCGTCCGTGGAGATTTGATGGAATTTTTGAAAAGAGATCTGTCATGGTGGGGTAGAGTCCTCTCTATTAAGATGTTTGTTCTACCCAAAATCTTGTATTTTTTCCGCAACTTACCTCTAACTATTTCTCACATCTTTATTCAAAAAATTCAAAATCAGATTAATTCCTATGTCTGGGATAATAAACGTGCGAGGATATCTGCAGATATATTGTACAAGAATAAGTGCAACGGAGGTCTGAGCCACCCTAATATTTCCGCTTACTATTTGGCAAACCTCATCAAACAGAGCAGTAATTGGTTTAATTCTGACAGTCCCCCAGCTTGGATGACTCTGGAGACCTTCTTAAATAATGGTTCTTCTCCCCATGAATTGTTACTTAGGCATCTTTTTAAACAGTGCACTCATGATTCTTCCCATCCTATTTTCCAGGCGATTATTGACGCCTGGAAAAAAATCGCCAAAAGAAAGAAAAAGAGTCCCCTAAGAGATTCTGATAGGGATAAATTTTCTTTTGTCAAAAATTTTCCAATTGGTTTTGTTGCTGATCTGTATAACTCTTCCATTCCAGATCAGTGGGACAATAAAGGGTTAAGGAAAATTGGAGACTTCTATGAAGCTTCTGCCTTTATTCCTTTCCAAACTCTTAAAAAAAGATTCAACTTACCTTCCTCTGATTTCTTTTTATACTCTCATTTAAAGAGCATTATTCTGGAATTTATTTCTGGTAAACTTATTGTTTCTGAAACCTCGGTGAACCTGTTAAGCAACCCATCTCACAAAATTTTTTGGAGCCTGAGACACATATATAACAGCTTCAATAATGATCTTTCCTTCCAAAAACACCTCTACATGATACGCTGGGAAAAAGATCTAAAACTCAATTTCCAATCCGATCAATGGGAGAGTGCTGTTCTTTTTTCTCAGGCCTCTAATATATCTATGCCCTTACAAGAGGCTTACTTCAAAATTCTAACCAGATGGTATTACACTCCAATCAGGCTACACCATATAAAGCCCAGCAACTCTCCCCTTTGTTGGAGGGAGTGCGGCCTTAGGGGAGATCTTTTACATCTCTTTTGGAGCTGCCCTAAAATCCGGAATCTATGGGCTCAGATCTCTTCTTTGGTAGAGGACCTTTTAGGCAGACCTGTAGTATTGACCCCTCAAATGGCTTTACTATCCTTAGATCTTGAACCATATAAGTCGTTTGAAAGATCTTTGGTGATTCACTTATTTTCAGTGTGTAAGAACGCATTGGCTTTTTATTGGAGAAAGTCACATGTCCCCACTTTGGAGGACTTAGTTGATAAGATGAATCTCCATAGAATATTTGAACTCAGATTTGCCCTTATCAACAATAATTTACTTAAATTTTCTAGGAAGTGGGATATTTGGCTCACTAAATTCCCTCAACCCTCTCATAATGCTGGAACATCTTAATGTGTGTCGTGTTTAGCTCATTAATATGTTTAATTCTGCTAATGATAGTAATGTGTGTTTAAAGTGTTCAAATTTCTGTATTATCGTATATACTATTTGACGAACAAATTTCTCCCATTTTTCCTGATTATCCATTCCCGTTTGTTCCCTTTCCCTTTCCTTTCCCTCAAAATTTTTCCTTTATTATGAATATTCTTTTGTCACTATTTTTATGCTACGTGTGTTATTCCCCTGTTAAATTGTTTATTAAAAATAAAAAAATATGGTAAAACAAAGAGAGTGAGATGCCAGCTCCTTTCATTCAGTCAGTAGCTTCAAACATTTCTGGTATATGAAAAACATGTTTTTCAATGGCAAAAATCAATGAATATTGTAAATGCACAAACAGTAATATCTCCACATTGCAAGGTGCAATTCTGAAATTTTTTGCTTTTTCCTGCTAATCCTAGCATGAGAAAGAAGATTCAAAGAGAGTGAGATGCCAGCTCCTTTCATTCAGTCAGTAGCTTCAAACATTTCTGGTATATGAAAAACGTTTTTCAATGGCAAAAATCAATGAATATTGTAAATGCACAAACAGTAATATCTCCACATTGCAAGGTGCAATTCTGAAATTTTTTGCTTTTTCCTGTTAATCCTAGCATGATAAAGAAGATTCAAAGAGAGTGAGATGCCAGCTCCTTTCATTCAGTCAGTAGCTTCAAACATTTCTGGTATATGAAAAACATGTTTTTCAATGGCAAAAATCAATGAATATTGTAAATGCACAAACAGTAATATCTCCACATTGCAAGGTGCAATTCTGAAATTTTTTGCTTTTTCCTGCTAATCCTAGCATGATAAAGAAGATTCAAAGAGAGTGAGATGCCAGCTCCTTTCATTCAGTCAGTAGCTTCAAACATTTCTGGTATATGAAAAACATGTTTTTCAATGGCAAAAATCAATGAATATTGTAAATGCACAAACAGTAATATCTCCACATTGCACGGTGCAATTCTGAAATTTTTAGCTTTTTCCTGTTAATCCTAGCATGATAAAGAAGATTCAAAGAGAGTGAGATGCCAGCTCCTTTCATTCAGTCAGTAGCTTCAAACATTTCTGGTATATGAAAAACATGTTTTTCAATGGCAAAAATCAATGAATATTGTAAATGCACAAACAGTAATATCTCCACATTGCAAGGTGCAATTCTGAAATTTTATGCTTTTTACTGTTAATCCTAGCATGATAAAGAAGATTCAAAGAGAGTGAGATGCCAGCTCCTTTCATTCAGTCAGTAGCTTCAAACATTTCTGGTATATGAAAAACATGTTTTTCAATGGCAAAAATCAATGAATATTGTAAATGCACAAACAGTAATATCTCCACATTGCAAGGTGCAATTCTGAAATTTTTTGCTTTTTCCTGCTAATCCTAGCATGATAAAGAAGATTCAAAGAGAGTGAGATGCCAGCTCCTTTCATTCAGTCAGTAGCTTCAAACATTTCTGGTATATGAAAAACATGTTTTTCAATGGCAAAAATCAATGAATATTGTAAATGCACAAACAGTAATATCTCCACATTGCACAGTGCAATTCTGAAATTTTTAGCTTTTTCCTCTTAATCCTAGCATGATAAAGAAGATTCAAAGAAAGTGAGATGCCAGCTCCTTTCATTCAGTCAGTAGCTTCAAACATTTCTGGTATATGAAAAACATGTTTTTCAATGGCAAAAATCAATGAATAATGTAAATGCACAAACAGTAATATCTCCACATTGCAAGGTGCAATTCTGAAATTTTTTGCTTTTTCCTGTTAATCCTAGCATGATAAAGAAGATTCAAAGAGAGTGAGATGCCAGCTCCTTTCATTCAGTCAGTAGCTTCAAACATTTCTGGTATATGAAAAACATGTTTTTCAATGGCAAAAATCAATGAATATTGTAAATGCACAGTAATATCTCCACATTGCAAGGTGCAATTCTGAAATTTTTTGCTTTTTCCTGCTAATCCTAGCATGATAAAGAAGATTCAAAGAGAGTGAGATGCCAGCTCCTTTCATTCAGTCAGTAGCTTCAAACATTTCTGGTATATGAAAAACATGTTTTTCAATGGCAAAAATCAATGAATATTGTAAATGCACAAACAGTAATATCTCCACATTGCACGGTGCAATTCTGAAATTTTTAGCTTTTTCCTGTTAATCCTAGCATGATAAAGAAGATTCAAAGAGAGTGAGATGCCAGCTCCTTTCATTCAGTCAGTAGCTTCAAACATTTCTGGTATATGAAAAACATGTTTTTCAATGGCAAAAATCAATGAATATTGTAAATGCACAAACAGTAATATCTCCACATTGCACGGTGCAATTCTGAAATTTTTAGCTTTTTCCTGTTAATCCTAGCATGATAAAGAAGATTCAAAGAGAGTGAGATGCCAGCTCCTTTCATTCAGTCAGTAGCTTCAAACATTTCTGGTATATGAAAAACATGTTTTTCAATGGCAAAAATCAATGAATATTGTAAATGCACAAACAGTAATATCTCCACATTGCAAGGTGCAATTCTGAAATTTTTTGCTTTTTCCTGCTAATCCTAGCATGATAAAGAAGATTCAAAGAGAGTGAGATGCCAGCTCCTTTCATTCAGTCAGTAGCTTCAAACATTTCTGGTATATGAAAAACATGTTTTTCAATGGCAAAAATCAATGAATATTGTAAATGCACAAACAGTAATATCTCCACATTGCAAGGTGCAATTCTGAAATTTTTTGCTTTTTCCTGCTAATCCTAGCATGATAAAGAAGATTCAAAGAGAGTGAGATGCCAGCTCCTTTCATTCAGTCAGTAGCTTCAAACATTTCTGGTATATGAAAAACATGTTTTTCAATGGCAAAAATCAATGAATATTGTAAATGCACAAACAGTAATATCTCCACATTGCAAGGTGCAATTCTGAAATTTTTTGCTTTTTCCTGCTAATCCTAGCATGATAAAGAAGATTCAAAGAGAGTGAGATGCCAGCTCCTTTCATTCAGTCAGTAGCTTCAAACATTTCTGGTATATGAAAAACATGTTTTTCAATGGCAAAAATCAATGAATATTGTAAATGCACAAACAGTAATATCTCCACATTGCAAGGTGCAATTCTGAAATTTTTTGCTTTTTCCTGCTAATCCTAGCATGATAAAGAAGATTCAAAGAGAGTGAGATGCCAGCTCCTTTCATTCAGTCAGTAGCTTCAAACATTTCTGGTATATGAAAAACATGTTTTTCAATGGCAAAAATCAATGAATATTGTAAATGCACAAACAGTAATATCTCCACATTGCACAGTGCAATTCTGAAATTTTTAGCTTTTTCCTGTTAATCCTAGCATGATAAAGAAGATTCAAAGAAAGTGAGATGCCAGCTCCTTTCATTCAGTCAGTAGCTTCAAACATTTCTGGTATATGAAAAACATGTTTTTCAATGGCAAAAATCAATGAATAATGTAAATGCACAAACAGTAATATCTCCACATTGCAAGGTGCAATTCTGAAATTTTTTGCTTTTTCCTGTTAATCCTAGCATGATAAAGAAGATTCAAAGAGAGTGAGATGCCAGCTCCTTTCATTCAGTCAGTAGCTTCAAACATTTCTGGTATATGAAAAACATGTTTTTCAATGGCAAAAATCAATGAATATTGTAAATGCACAGTAATATCTCCACATTGCAAGGTGCAATTCTGAAATTTTTTGCTTTTTCCTGCTAATCCTAGCATGATAAAGAAGATTCAAAGAGAGTGAGATGCCAGCTCCTTTCATTCAGTCAGTAGCTTCAAACATTTCTGGTATATGAAAAACATGTTTTTCAATGGCAAAAATCAATGAATATTGTAAATGCACAAACAGTAATATCTCCACATTGCACGGTGCAATTCTGAAATTTTTAGCTTTTTCCTGTTAATCCTAGCATGATAAAGAAGATTCAAAGAGAGTGAGATGCCAGCTCCTTTCATTCAGTCAGTAGCTTCAAACATTTCTGGTATATGAAAAACATGTTTTTCAATGGCAAAAATCAATGAATATTGTAAATGCACAAACAGTAATATCTCCACATTGCACGGTGCAATTCTGAAATTTTTAGCTTTTTCCTGTTAATCCTAGCATGATAAAGAAGATTCAAAGAGAGTGAGATGCCAGCTCCTTTCATTCAGTCAGTAGCTTCAAACATTTCTGGTATATGAAAAACATGTTTTTCAATGGCAAAAATCAATGAATATTGTAAATGCACAAACAGTAATATCTCCACATTGCAAGGTGCAATTCTGAAATTTTTTGCTTTTTCCTGCTAATCCTAGCATGATAAAGAAGATTCAAAGAGAGTGAGATGCCAGCTCCTTTCATTCAGTCAGTAGCTTCAAACATTTCTGGTATATGAAAAACATGTTTTTCAATGGCAAAAATCAATGAATATTGTAAATGCACAAACAGTAATATCTCCACATTGCAAGGTGCAATTCTGAAATTTTTTGCTTTTTCCTGCTAATCCTAGCATGATAAAGAAGATTCAAAGAGAGTGAGATGCCAGCTCCTTTCATTCAGTCAGTAGCTTCAAACATTTCTGGTATATGAAAAACATGTTTTTCAATGGCAAAAATCAATGAATATTGTAAATGCACAAACAGTAATATCTCCACATTGCAAGGTGCAATTCTGAAATTTTTTGCTTTTTCCTGCTAATCCTAGCATGATAAAGAAGATTCAAAGAGAGTGAGATGCCAGCTCCTTTCATTCAGTCAGTAGCTTCAAACATTTCTGGTATATGAAAAACATGTTTTTCAATGGCAAAAATCAATGAATATTGTAAATGCACAAACAGTAATATCTCCACATTGCAAGGTGCAATTCTGAAATTTTTTGCTTTTTCCTTCTAATCCTAGCATGATAAAGAAGATTCAAAGAGAGTGAGATGCCAGCTCCTTTCATTCAGTCAGTAGCTTCAAACATTTCTGGTATATGAAAAACATGTTTTTCAATGGCAAAAATCAATGAATATTGTAAATGCACAAACAGTAATATCTCCACATTGCACAGTGCAATTCTGAAATTTTTAGCTTTTTCCTGTTAATCCTAGCATGATAAAGAAGATTCAAAGAAAGTGAGATGCCAGCTCCTTTCATTCAGTCAGTAGCTTCAAACATTTCTGGTATATGAAAAACATGTTTTTCAATGGCAAAAATCAATGAATAATGTAAATGCACAAACAGTAATATCTCCACATTGCAAGGTGCAATTCTGAAATTTTTTGCTTTTTCCTGTTAATCCTAGCATGATAAAGAAGATTCAAAGAGAGTGAGATGCCAGCTCCTTTCATTCAGTCAGTAGCTTCAAACATTTCTGGTATATGAAAAACATGTTTTTCAATGGCAAAAATCAATGAATATTGTAAATGCACAGTAATATCTCCACATTGCAAGGTGCAATTCTGAAATTTTTTGCTTTTTCCTGCTAATCCTAGCATGATAAAGAAGATTCAAAGAGAGTGAGATGCCAGCTCCTTTCATTCAGTCAGTAGCTTCAAACATTTCTGGTATATGAAAAACATGTTTTTCAATGGCAAAAATCAATGAATATTGTAAATGCACAAACAGTAATATCTCCACATTGCACGGTGCAATTCTGAAATTTTTAGCTTTTTCCTGTTAATCCTAGCATGATAAAGAAGATTCAAAGAGAGTGAGATGCCAGCTCCTTTCATTCAGTCAGTAGCTTCAAACATTTCTGGTATATGAAAAACATGTTTTTCAATGGCAAAAATCAATGAATATTGTAAATGCACAAACAGTAATATCTCCACATTGCACGGTGCAATTCTGAAATTTTTAGCTTTTTCCTGTTAATCCTAGCATGATAAAGAAGATTCAAAGAGAGTGAGATGCCAGCTCCTTTCATTCAGTCAGTAGCTTCAAACATTTCTGGTATATGAAAAACATGTTTTTCAATGGCAAAAATCAATGAATATTGTAAATGCACAAACAGTAATATCTCCACATTGCAAGGTGCAATTCTGAAATTTTTTGCTTTTTCCTGCTAATCCTAGCATGATAAAGAAGATTCAAAGAGAGTGAGATGCCAGCTCCTTTCATTCAGTCAGTAGCTTCAAACATTTCTGGTATATGAAAAGCATGTTTTTCAATGGCAAAAATCAATGAATATTGTAAATGCACAAACAGTAATATCTCCACATTGCAAGGTGCAATTCTGAAATTTTTTGCTTTTTCCTGCTAATCCTAGCATGATAAAGAAGATTCAAAGAGAGTGAGATGCCAGCTCCTTTCATTCAGTCAGTAGCTTCAAACATTTCTGGTATATGAAAAACATGTTTTTCAATGGCAAAAATCAATGAATATTGTAAATGCACAAACAGTAATATCTCCACATTGCATGGTGCAATTCTGAAATTTTTAGCTTTTTCCTGTTAATCCTAGCATGATAAAGAAGATTCAAAGAGAGTGAGATGCCAGCTCCTTTCATTCAGTCAGTAGCTTCAAACATTTCTGGTATATGAAAAACATGTTTTTCAATGGCAAAAATCAATGAATATTGTAAATGCACAAACAGTAATATCTCCACATTGCAAGGTGCAATTCTGAAATTTTTTGCTTTTTCCTGCTAATCCTAGCATGAGAAAGAAGATTCAAAGAGAGTGAGATGCCAGCTCCTTTCATTCAGTCAGTAGCTTCAAACATTTCTGGTATATGAAAAACGTTTTTCAATGGCAAAAATCAATGAATATTGTAAATGCACAAACAGTAATATCTCCACATTGCAAGGTGCAATTCTGAAATTTTTTGCTTTTTCCTGTTAATCCTAGCATGATAAAGAAGATTCAAAGAGAGTGAGATGCCAGCTCCTTTCATTCAGTCAGTAGCTTCAAACATTTCTGGTATATGAAAAACATGTTTTTCAATGGCAAAAATCAATGAATATTGTAAATGCACAAACAGTAATATCTCCACATTGCAAGGTGCAATTCTGAAATTTTTTGCTTTTTCCTGCTAATCCTAGCATGATAAAGAAGATTCAAAGAGAGTGAGATGCCAGCTCCTTTCATTCAGTCAGTAGCTTCAAACATTTCTGGTATATGAAAAACATGTTTTTCAATGGCAAAAATCAATGAATATTGTAAATGCACAAACAGTAATATCTCCACATTGCACGGTGCAATTCTGAAATTTTTAGCTTTTTCCTGTTAATCCTAGCATGATAAAGAAGATTCAAAGAGAGTGAGATGCCAGCTCCTTTCATTCAGTCAGTAGCTTCAAACATTTCTGGTATATGAAAAACATGTTTTTCAATGGCAAAAATCAATGAATATTGTAAATGCACAAACAGTAATATCTCCACATTGCAAGGTGCAATTCTGAAATTTTTTGCTTTTTACTGTTAATCCTAGCATGATAAAGAAGATTCAAAGAGAGTGAGATGCCAGCTCCTTTCATTCAGTCAGTAGCTTCAAACATTTCTGGTATATGAAAAACATGTTTTTCAATGGCAAAAATCAATGAATATTGTAAATGCACAAACAGTAATATCTCCACATTGCAAGGTGCAATTCTGAAATTTTTTGCTTTTTCCTGCTAATCCTAGCATGATAAAGAAGATTCAAAGAGAGTGAGATGCCAGCTCCTTTCATTCAGTCAGTAGCTTCAAACATTTCTGGTATATGAAAAACATGTTTTTCAATGGCAAAAATCAATGAATATTGTAAATGCACAAACAGTAATATCTCCACATTGCACGGTGCAATTCTGAAATTTTTAGCTTTTTCCTGTTAATCCTAGCATGATAAAGAAGATTCAAAGAGAGTGAGATGCCAGCTCCTTTCATTCAGTCAGTAGCTTCAAACATTTCTGGTATATGAAAAACATGTTTTTCAATGGCAAAAATCAATGAATATTGTAAATGCACAAACAGTAATATCTCCACATTGCAAGGTGCAATTCTGAAATTTTTTGCTTTTTCCTGCTAATCCTAGCATGATAAAGAAGATTCAAAGAGAGTGAGATGCCAGCTCCTTTCATTCAGTCAGTAGCTTCAAACATTTCTGGTATATGAAAAACATGTTTTTCAATGGCAAAAATCAATGAATATTGTAAATGCACAAACAGTAATATCTCCACATTGCACGGTGCAATTCTGAAATTTTTAGCTTTGTCCTGTTAATCCTAGCATGATAAAGAAGATTCAAAGAGAGTGAGATGCCAGCTCCTTTCATTCAGTCAGTAGCTTCAAACATTTCTGGTATATGAAAAACATGTTTTTCAATGGCAAAAATCAATGAATATTGTAAATGCACAAACAGTAATATCTCCACATTGCACGGTGCAATTCTGAAATTTTTAGCTTTTTCCTGTTAATCCTAGCATGATAAAGAAGATTCAAAGAGAGTGAGATGCCAGCTCCTTTCATTCAGTCAGTAGCTTCAAACATTTCTGGTATATGAAAAACATGTTTTTCAATGGCAAAAATCAATGAATATTGTAAATGCACAGTAATATCTCCACATTGCAAGGTGCAATTCTGAAATTTTTTGCTTTTTCCTGCTAATCCTAGCATGATAAAGAAGATTCAAAGAGAGTGAGATGCCAGCTCCTTTCATTCAGTCAGTAGCTTCAAACATTTCTGGTATATGAAAAACATGTTTTTCAATGGCAAAAATCAATGAATATTGTAAATGCACAAACAGTAATATCTCCACATTGCACGGTGCAATTCTGAAATTTTTAGCTTTTTCCTGTTAATCCTAGCATGATAAAGAAGATTCAAAGAGAGTGAGATGCCAGCTCCTTTCATTCAGTCAGTAGCTTCAAACATTTCTGGTATATGAAAAACATGTTTTTCAATGGCAAAAATCAATGAATATTGTAAATGCACAAACAGTAATATCTCCACATTGCACGGTGCAATTCTGAAATTTTTAGCTTTTTCCTGTTAATCCTAGCATGATAAAGAAGATTCAAAGAGAGTGAGATGCCAGCTCCTTTCATTCAGTCAGTAGCTTCAAACATTTCTGGTATATGAAAAACATGTTTTTCAATGGCAAAAATCAATGAATATTGTAAATGCACAAACAGTAATATCTCCACATTGCACGGTGCAATTCTGAAATTTTTAGCTTTTTCCTGTTAATCCTAGCATGATAAAGAAGATTCAAAGAGAGTGAGATGCCAGCTCCTTTCATTCAGTCAGTAGCTTCAAACATTTCTGGTATATGAAAAACATGTTTTTCAATGGCAAAAATCAATGAATATTGTAAATGCACAAACAGTAATATCTCCACATTGCAAGGTGCAATTCTGAAATTTTTTGCTTTTTCCTGCTAATCCTAGCATGATAAAGAAGATTCAAAGAGAGTGAGATGCCAGCTCCTTTCATTCAGTCAGTAGCTTCAAACATTTCTGGTATATGAAAAACATGTTTTTCAATGGCAAAAATCAATGAATATTGTAAATGCACAAACAGTAATATCTCCACATTGCACGGTGCAATTCTGAAATTTTTAGCTTTTTCCTGTTAATCCTAGCATGATAAAGATTCAAAGAGAGTGAGATGCCAGCTCCTTTCATTCAGTCAGTAGCTTCAAACATTTCTGGTATATGAAAAACATGTTTTTCAATGGCAAAAATCAATGAATATTGTAAATGCACAAACAGTAATATCTCCACATTGCAAGGTGCAATTCTGAAATTTTTTGCTTTTTCCTGTTAATCCTAGCATGATAAAGAAGATTCAAAGAGAGTGAGATGCCAGCTCCTTTCATTCAGTCAGTAGCTTCAAACATTTCTGGTATATGAAAAACATGTTTTTCAATGGCAAAAATCAATGAATATTGTAAATGCACAAACAGTAATATCTCCACATTGCAAGGTGCAATTCTGAAATTTTTTGCTTTTTCCTGCTAATCCTAGCATGATAAAGAAGATTCAAAGAGAGTGAGATGCCAGCTCCTTTCATTCAGTCAGTAGCTTCAAACATTTCTGGTATATGAAAAACATGTTTTTCAATGGCAAAAATCAATGAATATTGTAAATGCACAAACTGTAATATCTCCACATTGCACGGTGCAATTCTGAAATTTTTAGCTTTTTCCTGTTAATCCTAGCATGATAAAGAAGATTCAAAGAGAGTGAGATGCCAGCTCCTTTCATTCAGTCAGTAGCTTCAAACATTTCTGGTATATGAAAAACATGTTTTTCAATGGCAAAAATCAATGAATATTGTAAATGCACAAACAGTAATATCTCCACATTGCAAGGTGCAATTCTGAAATTTTTTGCTTTTTCCTGCTAATCCTAGCATGATAAAGAAGATTCAAAGAGAGTGAGATGCCAGCTCCTTTCATTCAGTCAGTAGCTTCAAACATTTCTGGTATATGAAAAACATGTTTTTCAATGGCAAAAATCAATGAATATTGTAAATGCACAAACAGTAATATCTCCACATTGCACGGTGCAATTCTGAAATTTTTAGCTTTTTCCTGTTAATCCTAGCATGATAAAGAAGATTCAAAGAGAGTGAGATGCCAGCTCCTTTCATTCAGTCAGTAGCTTCAAACATTTCTGGTATATGAAAAACATGTTTTTCAATGGCAAAAATCAATGAATATTGTAAATGCACAAACAGTAATATCTCCACATTGCAAGGTGCAATTCTGAAATTTTTTGCTTTTTCCTGTTAATCCTAGCATGATAAAGAAGATTCAAAGAGAGTGAGATGCCAGCTCCTTTCATTCAGTCAGTAGCTTCAAACATTTCTGGTATATGAAAAACATGTTTTTCAATGGCAAAAATCAATGAATATTGTAAATGCACAAACAGTAATATCTCCACATTGCAAGGTGCAATTCTGAAATTTTTTGCTTTTTCCTGCTAATCCTAGCATGATAAAGAAGATTCAAAGAGAGTGAGATGCCAGCTCCTTTCATTCAGTCAGTAGCTTCAAACATTTCTGGTATATGAAAAACATGTTTTTCAATGGCAAAAATCAATGAATATTGTAAATGCACAAACAGTAATATCTCCACATTGCACGGTGCAATTCTGAAATTTTTAGCTTTTTCCTGTTAATCCTAGCATGATAAAGAAGATTCAAAGAGAGTGAGATGCCAGCTCCTTTCATTCAGTCAGTAGCTTCAAACATTTCTGGTATATGAAAAACATGTTTTTCAATGGCAAAAATCAATGAATATTGTAAATGCACAAACAGTAATATCTCCACATTGCAAGGTGCAATTCTGAAATTTTTTGCTTTTTCCTGCTAATCCTAGCATGATAAAGAAGATTCAAAGAGAGTGAGATGCCAGCTCCTTTCATTCAGTCAGTAGCTTCAAACATTTCTGGTATATGAAAAACATGTTTTTCAATGGCAAAAATCAATGAATATTGTAAATGCACAAACAGTAATATCTCCACATTGCACAGTGCAATTCTGAAATTTTTAGCTTTTTCCTGTTAATCCTAGCATGATAAAGATTCAAAGAGAGTGAGATGCCAGCTCCTTTCATTCAGTCAGTAGCTTCAAACATTTCTGGTATATGAAAAACATGTTTTTCAATGGCAAAAATCAATGAATATTGTAAATGCACAAACAGTAATATCTCCACATTGCAAGGTGCAATTCTGAAATTTTTTGCTTTTTCCTGTTAATCCTAGCATGATAAAGAAGATTCAAAGAGAGTGAGATGCCAGCTCCTTCCATTCAGTCAGTAGCTTCAAACATTTCTGGTATATGAAAAACATGTTTTTCAATGGCAAAAATCAATGAATATTGTAAATGCACAAACAGTAATATCTCCACATTGCATGGTGCA